>NW_027248352.1:925000-1087500 GCF_041260155.1 Ptychodera flava
GTTGTCAATTTGCACACTAGAAGTGTATGAGTAAAAACATTTACAATTTACAACCTTCTTGCTCTTTACGGCAAGGTTCAATGTTGGTAAGGGCGTCCGCGCCATTTGAACCAACCGCCATAGTTTGAGACATCCAGTTTCTTGTTCCACTCACTGAATCATACCAAAAAACGCAGTAGTCAGTCTCTTAGTAAGTGTATAGGCCAAATCTCCGATGGTCAATACAGTTGACAGTTGAATTTCTGTCCGGACTAGAAAACGTTTGAAACAGCAGAAGCAACAATAACAACAACAATACTAATGCTATATAGGCCTATTATACACAGTGCATGTGATGCATTTGCAATTCAAGGCTATTACCTCGCATGTCGACATAATTGTGGGAGGAGAATAAGGGGTGATAACCGATTTGAGTAAAAAAAATAATAAAACACTATTACTGGTAACTTGCTCTTCTTTTCCACTGTGTGCATATACAAAGCTTAGAAAATCTTATATGAGACATTTTAACCCGTAAAAATATGCCATAGAGTATAAAGTATTTGAAATTGAGAAGTTTACTCAAATAGTCATTTTCAGTGCAAGCGGCGAGATACTTTGATTAAACTCAATTGATGTTAATTCATTATCATAATTTACACATGCTTCAACATCAATAAATCGTATGAATGAATAGCATTGCCTTGAACATGAACTATTAAATATATGCTGTGTAGCTGTGAGTATTGGTTCCGTAAAATGGGAGCTATCTGCACGATCATGTAGCTGCCAGTATAATCCAACTGCCAGTAAGATTGTCCTTGGCAACCGCTCTAACTCATCGACATATCAGACAACAGATCCGCGGTGCAAACGATAACAACAGTGTACTGAAAAGTCAACAAACTATAGTTCGCTTGAACGCTGGGGCATATTTAGTCTGATTACTGCCGATGGCGATGTGAAAAATAAATCAGTTGAAAATACCTAACAAAGAACAAATGCATATTATTACACTTTATCAGCTAACATACGATTCACGTTTGGTACTTGCCAGAACGAAAATGCAGTTGTAAATTTAAAAGAAAATGGACGTCGTTACTAAGTTCCCCTGACTGGTCAATGCAGTCAGTGAGTGCATGAAAAACAAATCTACACTATGAATGGTTACAATGCAGATTTATGGTCTCAGGAATAACGTTTGTTGGTGAGAGAGGAATTCATGGCTATACAGTTATATGTGCACACTATCAGGACCAGGGGCTAAATGACAGAGGTCTTGTGAGGTCATAAGATAAGGTGTGTTCGCGTTGGCGTCAATAGGATTGGTATAGCCTCTATCTACTTCTACTTCTACTCAGCTCAGCTGTGGTTTTGTACAGGACAGGTATTAACATGTTCTATTGGACAAGTGGACTTTGTGTAGAAACGTTTTTAGCGTGTTTGGGCGGTTGTGTCTTGAAAGTTTATTGACATTAGGTCTGGGCCCAGAGACTAGATGGAAATTTAGGTTTTATTCCTTATATTTTTGCATCATATATCCTCCTCTTTAGAAGTCAGTTATCTATCAATCAATCAATCAATCTATCTATCAATCTATCTATCTATCTATCTATTTATCTATCTATCTATTTATCTATCTATCTATCTATCTATCTATCTATCTATCTATCTATCTATCTATCTATATAAATATATATCTATCAAACACATGACTATATTCTAGATTTGCAGTTCCTCTTCACAAACATTTTAGCCTTCCAGTTGTTCTTGACAATTTTTAAATTTATTAACTTACATTTTACAAGCCATTTTAGACAGGCGCTTACGCTCGATGCCGTCATACGAATACAAATTATGTTCGTTTGTATCGCCAAATAATATGAACTGTTCTGATTTGCTACTAAAATGATTAAAATTTAGAACAAACACAAACATCAATGGAATTACATGATTAAAATTTAGAAAAGTGTTGTCAAAATAACAAAAAAGATAATTTTGTTTCCTACTTCAGGTTTCCATGGAGATGCATTCCTTTGAAATATCAAATATGTGATGACAATTTATTTTCTCATTTTCAAAACTGTGGAAGAGGAACAGTGTTATGAAATACTTAAATTAGGTTATCTTGCATAAAAGCACTGCACATAGATCGAAACCGGATATTCGTTATAATGACGTCACGTGTTAATAACTGACTTTTATCATACGAGAGGCCTTGGATAATTGAAACAAGCGCATGACACGGAAAACCTGTTTCGTTCAGAGAGGGGCATAACTTCATATCAATTATTTTGCGAACATTCATAATAGTTATATGCCACGATTACAGAAATTATGCAAATCATGGCACGCAATGACTGCTCTCTTACCGTACTGTTTTATTCATTGAAATGAAATTATGGACGTAACATAGGGCGTTTAGCATCGAAATAATGCGGTCGATGTGGTCGCTTGTGACGTTCACGTAGACACGGTCTGACCTTGATCTGGTATTGTAGCTAAGTCGGCATTTCAATCTCAACGGCATTCTGTTATAAATTTCTTACACAGTTATCATCAAAGTTCGTATTTACATATAAGCTGCTTAGTTCATTCAGACAATCAATTCAGAACAACAGAGTGCCCGTGGGGAGACATGGTCGACCTTCGCCGAAGAATCTCCGATAGTTCATTATGGATTATGCATAGGAAATCCCCAGTACTGAGTACTGTACATGCATCCATCCGTATTTTATTTGCTTTCATAGAATTTATTGTAGCAATATGGTAAAAATAGTGTAGTTTGCTGTGTGTAGTTTGCTGGATATGAATTGACATTGCCAAGGCACTGTATGTCAGTCGGTTAAGTTTCATTGCTCTGTGGCCATTTCAATCACTACTACAGTTCATGCGTCGAAGTCCTGAAAAAGATTTACTGCAGAAATAAAAAGTAAAATGATTAAAACTTAGAATCGTACACTTTATTACGGTAACCGAGGCACTTATGTTTATGTAAGCGGGGACAAGGAAAATGAGCATATTTACATTAAGGTAGCATGCGCCTGGTGGATAGATATTCAGACTCTCAAACTTTACAATGCGTCGATCTTCCAAAACAAGAAATGGTCTGGATTGTATGATAAAACTCGATTGTTTTGCTTTATTTCACAGCTTGTGTACTGAAAGGAAACAATATGCGTGTAGAGATATGATTTGGCAAAATGATTGATATATGTTCAGTATATTTACGTATTTTGGTGCTATGAGAATTATTACCATTATCTATATTTAGTCGGTAACTTGAAGGTGTTGTTTTGGTTTGTTCCTGAAATACTCAGCTTCACTGTCTTCTCAGGTGAGTGAGACGGGGTTATGGCGGTATTTTAGATTCAATAATTCGGTACTCAAGATTCATATGATGAACGGCGTTTTGATATAACACCGATGATCTGCGATGTTTTTTACAGATTTGTTTATGATATATTTTGTTTCTTCCTCAAACGAATAGTCTAGAACAGCTCTGAAGTTACTGTATACGATACCCAAAATCTTACGGTATTGGGTGAAGGGGGTTAGCGAACATCGGACCATCGCAGGTGTTCTCAGACCGAAACGAATGACCCCGCCCCGATAGGGGAGCCGTCATAATTGACGGCCTGGGGGAGGGGGGTCGGAGGAATTTCATCGGAAACTCTGACATTTCGAGTAACCCCCTACCAGCCGTGATGAATTTGAGTAACCCTAGCCTCTTTCTAACTAAGACATTTTGACTGACCCCCCACTTAGAAAAATTAAATATCAATACATGTATTTTTAATACTTACAAAAATACAGCAATACTAAGGATTTTTCAAACCCTGTTGTACCCTGCTATCATCGTTTTTCTCATGACGGTTGAAAAAAGGTACCGTGAAACCAACAAAATGATATTAAAAGTCACAATAAAATGTAGATATAAAAATTCACGCTATAATCATTATCCAACTATATATAGTATTGTTTACTTTGGATGGGTATTATGATTGGGTTTTCACTAAGATATCTGACAGGGCAGGATTTGAGAGTACAGGGGGGAAGAACACACTAGAGGCTGAAGTGTCAGGGAGGTTGTCTTCTTTCTTACGTGGAACATTTTGATAAATTGGTGTGTGCAAAGGTGCAGTCTGGTGCAATCTGAGAGGTGTTTTAAAAGTAAAAACTGTAAGAACAGCCGGAGGGGAGAGTACGAAGGGGGGTGTCCCCACAGTCGCCTGCCTTCTCCAATTCCGCTCTGTGCCTACGCGCCCCATAGACGTGTATATATAGGTAAGTAAAAAAATCATGTTCTTTTTTCATGTATATAAAGGTACACATATGTCTCTATGGGGCGCGCAGGCGCAGAGCAGAATTGGAGAAAACAGGCGACTAAGTGTGTCCCCCCTCTGGCATCGAAAATTTTGAGAAATTAATGTGTGAAATGATGCAATGTGAGAAGTGTTTCAATTCATTGTGCACCAAATTCTCCACCCTCCGGCCGTAAATAATGACGGCTTCCTAAAGAGTATTGTAAGTTTACTCTCAACGAAAGGAGACCAGTATATTCTATGTCATCGTGATTGCTTGTTTTCGGGAAAGATTCAAATCGTACCATGACCAGAAGTGATTGTCAATAACCCGGCATACTCACTATCGCGTTTAACACGCTTTGGCAAGGTGACGACATTCATTATGGTCTGTAAGACTTTTCATTTTTAAAGATTTTTTATCATAAAGACTGATTATTCCGATGTCAGCAAGAAATGTCAACTCGAGTACAAGTACTTGTACACGTATTGGACAGTTAAATTTAATCGGGGGAGGGGAAGGCACACTATATTTGAATAGTACTTTACCGCAGAGTTTTTTCACCTACAAATGCTTGTTTACGAATTTTTGAAATGTACTTTAAACGCCATTATTATACTTGCCTAGTGCCACATTGTAGCGTAAATTATAGAGAGAAAAAGGAAGACTTAGTTCGGCTGCTTCTTTGATTCTTGAATTGACACTCATATTACGTAGAAACAATAAAGTAAAATATAAAATTCACGCCTGTAACATTTTCAGTGTTTGTTCTAACGCACTTAGCCTTCAAAATTTTGAGTGAAGTTACAATAAAGAAGTAATTACTGTGGTTGTAAATAACTAACTTGGCATCAGAAAGACCACGGAAGAGGTCCACGCCGCCCTGGAAGATATCCCAGAATCCACCACTTCGCCTTCGCTTCAAAAAATGACGGCCATCTAGCGATACCACGGTAAAGACGCTAAATTTAAACTAATTTTAAGAGCCACTGTGTATTTTCTAATAAACTCATTTTCACGCCTACGACATTTTATTGCCTGATGTACAAGGCAGTGGTATTTTTTTACGAATTTTCATTAGTTCTACGCGTGAATTTTTTGATCGAAAAATTGATGCTTTGTAAAGTTTTGTCAAACACCAAATGTATTCACTTTTCCCCGGACGTTTTTTGATGAAAGTCATATGGTCAACCCGGTCAATGTAGTATCATTCGACTCTTAATGGTACCAAATGTGTCAAACTGTCATCCGACCCTATCGACCCCTAGCGTTTTCACGTAATGGGGCTTTCTTTCTGCCTACTTTTAGCGATTTTCTAAAATGGTGGACGCCTTATGTAAACATAGCCAGGATGTCAGGCCTGCAGTTGAGGACCGGGGCAGCAGGTCACCTCGACCCCTGTCCGTTTCGATCTAAGTAATTCACACCCTCTTGTCGTTGTTTGTGGTCAAAACAATCCCGGTGCCTTAGTCACTTCGACCTCAGTCACTTTTCATGTAACATGTACCTGACAACGTTTACTGAGTACATTATGCAACTTAATACAATGATGCAGACTCATCTGTGCAGACATACTATATTCTTGTAGCTAAATACTTTGTACTGCACGGGAGAATTATTTCTCTATCCAGAGCTTTCGACAACTATCCAGCCGTCTTTATCAATGGTGTTGATTAGCACCACTGCGCATGCGTGATCTTAAAATATTATCCCAGATTCACAATGATTCCCCGGGTCATAATTTCATGGTAGAAAATGTGAAAATCTTGGATCGGGAGCCAGATTGGTTCAAGAGAGGTATTAAGGAAGCGATATACATAAGAACACATAAACCAACGCTGAATCGGGATGGCGGACGGTATCAACTTCCCCGAATCTGGGATAATATTTTAAGATCACGCATGCGCAGTGGTGCTAATCAACACCATTGATAAAGACGGCTGGATAGTTGTCGAAAGCTCTGGATAGAGAAATAATTCTCCCGTGCAGTACAAAGTATTTAGCTACAAGAATTATGCAACTTGTTTCTGTGAGAAAAACTGCTGGCTTCGCTACAACAATCCACGGGGCTGTGAACACTCTGATACTTGTGGGAGGCCTGGGTACCCCGGCCCCATTGTCATTTACTGACTGGGGAACGTGTCTCACTGAAGTACGGATGGATAAAGCATGTCATTTACTGATTTTTGGAAATAAGGCATTCGTCATCATCGCAATTGCTTGCCATATGCGGCAAGATTGGATGAGCGAAGCCGGTCCGCTCGCCTTGGCACTTATGGAGTTCGCGCGCACCCGGAGACTGTCATGTGGGAAAAATTCTGACAGGTCACGTGTATGTGCACTTCCGCATGCTACGCCCTCTGTATGCTCTCTGTATTTACGTCTCGTTTATAATCAAATCGGCGAGTAGGGTTCTGGTTTTTGCGAAGTCTCGCGATCTTGGCGATCGAATACGTAGAAAGAGTGTCGATGAGAGTTCAATTTTTCAAGAGAGGTCCGTAGTAGCACTAGTCTAGTCGACCCTATTCGTATGTGCTTCCGACCCAGCTGGACGAATCGGGTATACCCTATGGTAGCGCCACAGGTTATCGTAACGTTGCTTGGATAGTCGTTCGAGGCGGGCGGCCGCAGGTCGCCGTTCTCTTTTTCCCAAGTAAACGGCGACCTGCGGCCACCCGGCTCGAACGACTATCCAAACAACGTTAGGATAACCTGTGGGTAGCGCCGGTTTGCCAGATCATTATTGACAAAACAGTGATGCAAAAATCTTTTATGAAGTGTTGTCCGAGCCCTCTTTTACCGCAAAGTGTTACCGGAGAAATGCCTGTGTTACATATTATTCCGATCTGATTAAACTTTAATACTTTACTTTATTGCTCAACAACACACTCAAGGACTTGATGAAGCTGCTGCTGGGGGAGAAACTAACGTACAAGAAATAAATTTGGCAAGAGGTAGTTTGTTTTCGTGAGTAAAGATATATATGAACTTTTCTCTATCATTAAAATCAAGAAAGCCTGGACTATACAAACTAGTGGATGAAAATAGACCATCTCGATACGTTCTGTATTTTGGACATTCTATAACAAAGTGAAATTCATCCTCAACTAAAGACTTACAAAACTTGCAATCTGTCATTTGCAGGAACTTTTGGAATTGACCTTCTACCCAGTTCTATTTGTAGGTTGTGATCCGAAATTCTTAGTTTTGTCAGCCACCTCCTATAGGTACAAGATCTTATATCTAGCAAGTAACTTTCAAATTCAATTTTTGTCTTAAATAGCCTGTAAGTTCGGAGCTTATTCCTCTGCATTCCACACTTCCTCGTATCATTATGAATGTTTCTCAGCCATGTTTGTTCATACATTTCACAAAAACTATCATATACATTATTAACTGTGGAATTGATATTGCAAACACAAGACCATATATCACTCCCACTGTAAGAGTTCAAAATGCTTTGTATATAATTAGACAAATCTGAATTCAACCTGGATGTATAAGCAGATCTCAGTAAGATGTCATCTGATAAAACTAATCTATGCCAGTATTTGAGCATGTGCTTTATCACCATAAAGTGAATTGGATATCTACCCAGCTCTCCAACAACACCATCAGACGGTGCATGTTTAGATACTCCTAGGATAAATCTATAATAAGATATACTAACATCATTGAGAAAGTTACATTTGTCATTAATTTCATATCCCCATATTTCACAGCCATATGTCATAATAGGAACAATTAAACTATCAAAGAGTGATAATGCAACTTTTACAGAAAGTGAACCATTCTGAAGGCCCTTACGAAGGTTGAAAAGAGCTTCCATTGCCTTCAATTTAAGATTATGAAAATTACCTTTGAATCTACCATTTGGGGTAATGACAAAACCAAGGTAACAGTACGTTTTCACTAAGTCAAGAGTCACTCCATTGTAAGTGAGTGTAACTCCTTTTAAAAGATGATTACTTTGTTTAAACACAATAACTTTCGTTTTCTTTATGTTAATAGATAATTTCCATTCACGACAAAAACTATGAAGTTTATCTAAGTAGCTTTGTAAGCCTGTTTCAGATTCTGAAATCAATAAAGATCATCAGCATACATTAGACAATTGATAAGGAGTTTACTAAGTTTGATAGGACAGCCCTGACTGGAACCAAATGTACTGGGAAGATCATTTATAAAAATATTAAACAAAGTTGGACTTAAGTTACACCCTTGCTTAACTCCTAATTGGATTCAAATTCTTCAGTAAAGCAATTGTTACTTTTCACACAATACTTAATGTTGTGGTACATGGACTTAATTAAGCTATAAAAATTACCATTAATGCCATATTTCTGTAATTCCAAAGTAAACTTGTACGCCAAACCCTGTCAAATGCTTTCTGAAAATCTACAAAACAACAATAAAGGTACCTACGACTGGGACTACAGCTTGACTGATAAAATGTCGCATAGATATGTTGATCGATAGCAGAACGCAAAACAACAAGATTATCTGCAGTTCTCCTCTTTGCTCTGAAACCAGACTGAAATGGCGAAAGAATACCATTGCTATTAAGAAAGTTTAGAAGCCTATTATTCAACACAGAGGTAAACAATTTTGCAAGGCAACTATTTATAGAAATACCTCTGTAATTTGACGGATCACATGTATCACCTGATCTGAACACAGAGACCAAATATGCTTTTGTCCAAGCATTTGAAATGTTCCTGATCTGAGGATGACATTGAATAATGAACACAATGGAGTAAGTATGGAAGAACCACCATATTTTAGCATTTCATTCAAAATACCATCGACACCTGGGGATTTCCCTGATTTTAATTTATGCAAAGCCTAAATATTTCTAATTCTCTAAATGTGGAATTAAGAATAACGTTCACATCATATCCATTGACAGCTTCCATTTTTGTTAATTCAGATATGATACGTTTAGAAACATTATCAGTTTCTTCACAAGAAAATCACCTAACTGCTTAAAATGATAAAACCATTCAGCAGGAGAGATAGACGAGTCGAATTCTTACAGACATGACTCCCTGAAATATCCTTCCACAATTTCCAGTAATCATTATGGTCTTCGGAATAAACCCTTTCTAATTTCCTTAATTGACTCTTTCTGAAAGTTGACCGTTTATATTTTAACAATTTTTTGTATTCTCTTTTTAGAGTGAAACATCTCCCTCTAATATGTGGATCATTTGGGTAGCGATTCAACAATTTACAGCAATCTTTAAGATCTTTACGAAGTGAAAACAAGACTTATCAAACCAAGGCTGAAAACCACGTTTTGATTTCTTCTTTTCAATTTCGGCGTAACCTTACGTAAACAGCGATCTGAGACTTTGTGAATAATACCTTCAAATACTTTTACAATATTATCACAAGAATTGGAACTATGACACTCAATATTATAATTTCTAAAGTCTTCTTGAATAGATGAACTTTGCAGAGTATTTAAGAAATCTTGTTTAGCATTATAATTCCAAAAATATTTACTTGAACATGGTTTACACTCTACATCAACTGACTGCTTCACAATATTATTTATATTTATAGAAAAACCTATTGGACAATGATCAGAGAAATGTGTAAAAGCATATACTTTGAAATAATCTAAACGGTTCGCCAAATTCTTTGTAACAATACCATAATGTACTGTACTAAATCCATTTCCCTTGTAACAAGTTGGTTTTCCATAAAGACCCCCTGCAGTTCTACCATTTAAAATCTGTAAGCCGTTTTGAATGCAAAGATCAATCAGTTGTCTCCCAAGGAATTACTAAAACTACCATTATCCATTGAAATTCTATTGTGTACAAAGTCAGGAATATAAGAGGCGACAGGAAGAGAATACCGCGTACGCATAAGAAGACGTTGCGGTACTCTATATCTGATTTTAATCAGATTGATATTGTTTATGATGTAATGAAAACATTGTATCTGTTTGAAATCTCGATACAAATGTAGGATTATTATCCACCCCTAAGGGGTGGACCATTTGATATCCTGGGGGGGTTAGAAGATTTTTGTGGGGCATTATTTTTTCCCCCACATGTTGACTTTTTTTAATGCAGCGATGTTGCCAAATCAATCTGTTTATCATAAATCAACGGACTTCTACATACTTGATTTAGTGTTTCAATGAAACTGTTGTCATGTCACTAATAAGAACTTAAACGTGTCAATTGTAAAGTTTTAATACAGTATTTTGAATGAACTGTGAATGTACGCCATTCTTTTTATGCACAACAACATGTCCAGAACTGTTGTAAGAAAAATGTGATTGTGATATATTAGTGCATGTTGCTTTCTAATACTGAATTCTCATGGAAGAAACATACATTGTCAGGAACTTGTCATGCTTTTCATATGAACTGTAGATTTCATAATGATTAGTACACTTGGCAAAACAGACATTCAATTTACAGACATCAAGATATTTCTGACATATATCTCTGATATATTAATGTACTGCGCCAGGGGCCGCCAAAAATATTAAACATCCAGATATCTCTGATATATATATATATATATATATATATATATATATATATATATATATATATATATATATATATATATATATATATATATATCTGATGTATGAAAGTCATGCAGCTGAAGGGCATGCTGAAATATTTTGTTTGATATTTTAAAGAAATGCGCGTGAAGGGCGTGCCGAATAATTTTAAACATACATATATCTCAGATATATGTATGTCTGATATATTAACGTTTTGCACTAGGACGGGCTGTGAAAATATATCTCATTATCGTTAAAGTTACGCGCCGAATATGAAATTGAATGATGAAATTCATGGCTAGCACGATGCATTTGATGCATTTTAGGCAAGTATGAGCCCGCGCCGAACTTGAAAAACACACTGACCCCCCTAATTGGACATTTCAAAATAGGTGACACCATAACCAAAGTAAAAACACAGGGTCACCCAATGAATCAAATGGCCTCCCTGGCCAAAGAAACTGACCAGTCCCTCATTCCCGCTAATTTTTTAGAGTATCTTTTCCGAATTATCATAACCAAGCCCTCCCCAGTACCGGTATATATTTGGTCACACTGAGAAATGTTACACCTTAATTCCAATTCAATACAGTTATTTTTACCATAGTAATGAAAAGATACTGGGCCATGCCCCAAATGAAATTGGAAAATTGGACATTTTGTATATTGTAAATTGAAAAACAGAAATGTGCATTGTTGTTAATAGAGTTTGTCAGAGGGAATTTGAATGCCCGCAAAGCGCCATCCTCAGTATACACACCCATACATTACATACCTGTTTCCTACGTTCCAATGTCAGCCCAAAGATTTTAAATTTAGAAATAGGCCTAAAAGCTAATAATCAAGATGATAAAACCATTTGAAAATTGAAAATTAGTTCTATTTTGATTTTATTTTTTGAAAATGTAAATTGGTTTATTGGTTGGCCAAATATGCCAAGGATTATAATACTTGACGGTGACAGTTTTGTTTTAACATCTTCTGAAATTCTGTCATTTGACTTGTCAGTGCAATCTGTCCATGTCGGAATCATACCAGAGAACAAACTTATTTATTGGTCAACACACAAGAGATGATATGCATGTATCTACAGAGTGTGTTCACTTATCTAAAATCATCTAAGGCAGAATTATTTCCCCTTGTATCTGCTGGAAAAAAAACGTTTTCTAAAATCTTCCAGACCCCCCCGGATATCAAATGGTCCACCCCTAAATGTCATACAATGGAATTTGTGGCAAAATTGTTATTTGGTGATAATGTTTGTGCACTTGACCTGATATCGCCTCTAAACGAAGGGCGTTATATTTTGCAGGCTATCGTACTTCAGAGAAATTTAGAAATTACTGTGAAATTACTACTTTTGTGATACTTATTTTGGAAACAAATATTTATTGTGCCTAACTTCTGTGCAATTTTCCTGTGGGACCTATTCCAGACTGCATGTTTGTCATGCGGCAGTCAATGTCAACCCCCTTCCTCCCCACCTCAGGGCATAAGCTTTGTTGGGGATTCTTGAATTAGTCTTAGAAATTTGTCAAATGCCCCACCCCCTGGGGCAAGACAATCTTGAAAATCCCCACCGCAATGAATGGGACATTTTTAAAATCTGTGCAAGTCCGTGAAAGTGACTTGGGGGATCAATATGAGGCAATGCCCCACCCCCTCGGGCATAGATTCATGGCAAACAGTCTAATCCCCCCCACATTTAACCCCTATTGCCCGAGGTGGTGTCCTTCGGGGATTACATTGACTGCTGCATAACATATAATACCCTGAACATGATGTTATAGTTTGCTGCCACGAAACGCCAGTTCAGTATGTCACCTGGTTTTGTTTATTTCTCTGTTTGAAGAAGAAAAATAGTATGTGGCCTTGTCTAGCTGTTGACTGAAATATGTTGACAATAAAAGGGGTATCATCTGCCTTTGGTGTGCGCATTTTGCTACATCTATGTCTCGTTTATGGACATCAGCCATTCACATCCTCATCTTACCTTAAAAGTAGTCTTCTCCCTCATACTATTCACTAATTACAATGATAACCTTACCGACAGTTGTGAGTTCAATAGTCGATATAAAAATATACTATTTATTTAATGCTGATGACATTGTGGTGATCTATCAATCAGTCTTATTACCCTGAAAATGACGTAAAGTGAACTTAAGTCTATTCAATTCTTTTTATGTATTATTGACAAAAATATTTGAAGTAGGACAACACACAATATGATACCTTTCATATATTTTATTATCTTGAACGATGTAACAACAACATACAATCTGGTAAATTTGCATTCACTTGTAAACATGATGCGCATAGACTTCAATCTGTTAATAAGAGTGCAGTCTCCTGTTGTGCTAGTCATACACTAATTCTTACAAATATTGACGGTCTTACAATAAATTTTACCTACCATAAATCATTAAATCAGAGAAAATTACTTTTTGACCACAAATGCGAAAGATTGCCCAAAAATACAAAGATGAAAATTTTACTACGATTTTAAGAACTAAGACAGAAGACAATCCAGAATCAAGCACACATGTTTCGAAGCCGCATCTGACAAAAACTTTTTGGAGAAAATGATTTTTGAACAAAAGATAATGGTAGATGGTAAATATGTTTCATATACTACATAAAATTTATGAAAATTTAACCACAATTTTAATATATATGACAGAAACTAGCCCCATGTCTTCAAAATTTCAAATCAATGGGAAGAATATTTTTGACAAAAAACTTGAAAATTGCACAAAACTACAACTATCAAAATTTAACTACAATTTTAACAAAAGTGACTTGACACCTAAAGAACCTGCATACCAAGTCTCAACCAAAGCTGGTCTGTGGTTACAGAGTTTTAGCTATTTGCTGTTTTTTTTCCTATTTTTAATGAAAGGGAATTCACCAAGAATGATTTTTGAATATGTGCTAATTTTGTAGTCATTTACCCGTGAAAGCTTTTTTCGCCATTTATAACTCACAGATTTTTTTACAAAAACCAATAGAAATAGTATATGAAGTTGCCCATGTAATTTGAATCATGGAAAAAAGCTCCAAGCTTGGAGTTTGCATTATGTGATATGGAAGGGACCATCTTCCACTCACCCACGCTTAAACCAGGCTAGTATTTACGTAACTTTTGTTTATACTGAGTATCCTTGCATAAACAATGAATCACTTATAATATATGTCCACTGTCAAAATCATCCTTGGTGAACTTCCCCTTTCATTTGTATATTTTGGCACTGAAATTGAAATTGTCATTGGAACCAATTCTTATCTCCACTCCTGTACATCAATACTAAGATGGTAGGTTTTTGAAGTGGATGGACATGCATGCATGCATATATATATATATATATATATATATATATATATATATATATATATATATATATATATATATATATATATATATATATATATATATATATATTATATATATATATATATATATATATATATATATATTGTAAATAACATATATGTAAGGATTGCAAATTACAAAGTTCTCAAAAGAAATAAGGTCAAATTCAGCTACAGCTACATGGACAGTATTATAAAATCAAACAACAAATGGGTCACCCAGCGCAATGATAAAAAATACCGTCAAGCTCACATTCTGTTTCAATTGGTCCATTCAAGAAATATTTAAACCAGAAAAAAAAGAACGACAAAAGCAATAAGGTCTCCAACTTAGATACTGGAGGTCATCTTTAGGAACATGCATTTCAACTTCCATAGCAATGGGACAAACAGATCCTAAATACATAAGACAATTTTCAAAACTGTAACCACAAGTTGAACAAATGTGACTGGAATCACCATAAAGAACCTGCATACAAAGTTTCAACAAAATCTGGTAGAGTTTTAGCAATTTGCTTGAGTTTCCCTGTTTAATCATTTACAGCCTAGACGATAATTGCATTTGACATTGTTGGCAACTCCTCAATTACACAGCTTGCCTGTTTCCTGTTCTGCTAACAGTTCAGTGCAACCAATGCTCTTTCCACAAGTTTCATGAAGATCAATCACTTGTTCTCTTTAGAACTGAACTTTGTGTTTCACATGTATGTCACTTCTTGTTTCTAATCGTGTTCCCATTTTGTGAATACATACTGTAGTGTTCTAGACGTAGCTATGTCAATCATGCATTTGAAGCAGAGCAAATATGTAAGTACATGTGAAATACTTCATAGCTAAATATTTTGAGTCAGAGTGTACTACGTCTGAGCTATTTGAAAATACTGGACCACATAGGTAATACAACATTGTCATGGCTTACCATGCAGGAGTTTTCAGGTTGTATTCATTTTGTGTAAATACAGTGATGTACAAACAGACTAGAAGTACCGTTACACAAGGAGAACAATGAAACATAGGGTCAAAGTTCCTGTAGCTACTTTAGGCATGGACAGTATAGAGGACGTACATAGCATAACACCAAATATATACTGAGTGCAGAGGTCCCTTGGCAATACCATGTATTGTTATGACAGAAGAATGTTTCATTACAGATCCATATTTACACAGACATTCATCAGTACCAGGCCTAGAAAACTGTCATTTATACAGTGTCTTTGCAATCCGTCTCTGACACTAGGTGGACACTTATTCAGGCAGTTTGACAAAATGCTATCAGATGAGTAACTTTTGCGAAACAAAGTTTTTGACAAAAAATGGTAAAACTTGTGTCAAAATAAAATAGAAGATTTCATCACAATGTCAATATATCACACAAGCATGACCATAGGAACCTGTATACCAAATATCAAAGCTATCAGACAAGCAGGATTTTAGAAACACAATTTTTAACCCAAAATGGCAAATATTGCTCCAAAATTATAAATTGTACATTTTATCATATTTTGAATATATTACATGTTGATAACCTCTTTGAACCTGTATACTAAATATCAAAGCTATGAAATTATTGTTTTATGAAAAAGATTTTTGACCAAAAATGACAAAAAATGCCTTAAAAACACAAAATGCTTTTCAGCTAACTATTTCTTCATGTGGGGGAAGAGATGAAAGTCTGAGGGTGCTAGGTCAGGAGAGTATGGTGGCACGTAGAATGAGTTTGAAGCCGCAGTCATGCACTGTTGCCATGTCAATGACTGACTTGTGAGGTGGAGCATTGTCCAGATGGAACAAGACACCTTTTCTCAACTTTCCCTCGTCGTATTTTTGTCAGCCTCCCGAAACTCCCTCAACAGGTTAGAATAGTTCTCTCCATTGATATTTTGTCCCTTTTCTAGGTTGTCATCTAAAGAGTTGAAATATATTCAAACCAAGCTTCATTGATCTGGCATTGCTCCTTCATAGTTAGGCTCAAAACTTTTCACCCAACCCTAATATGTGCAAAATCTCTATTACTATACAAAGCTAATGTCTGCATCTTCAGGCTTATGCCTTTCCTTCTTGACACAAGACAACTGCTTCTTTGCAAAGTACCTCGTCTACATAGTCAACTGCAAATCTGAGTACAAAAAGAAAACATAGCAAGACAACTTAATATACCTGTGTAGTGCTTTACAACAATGAAAATCTGATGTTTTGACGGGGGATGGTAAGAGGTGTTAAAGTGTATGATAAAATGCATTATGACTTTCTCAAATAAATGTCTCTTCAAATACTCTTACAACACATCAGCTGTTCAGGAAATATGTTTAGTGAGTGCATAATAGACTAAGTTACATCATCATTATTTCTTATTGCTCACAGAATTTAAAATTGACTGAATGTTAAAATTCCCATTATCTTGATATCTACATGATTGCTGTGATTATTGTTACAAGAGATTCATGCACTGTTTGTGAAAGTTTTGGTATAAGTGGCAAGGATGATGGTCATTATGAGGTTTTATGTGGTATGAGAGAGACTCCATTCCCACGTGACAGGTGTATGACTCCGACCCAGGGCCAAATAGCAATACAGATAAAATTCCAATGTCATTGCTCAAACTGGTTTTGAATAGCTCATAAACACATAAAATGAAGGAGAAAATTGATGAGTTACAACATTATAGTGTTTGGAGAAGTGTTGAGAGTCTCCATTCCCATGTGACAGGTGTGTGACTCCGACAGCTCCAAATGTCAAGAGATAACTAAAATTCCAAATTGATTGTTGAAACTGGTTCAGAATAGCTCACAAAAACATAAAAGTAGGACATCAAGAATAAGTCACAGCATTATAGTGGCTGGAGATATGTTGAGACTCTCCATTCCCACGTGACAGGTGTGTGACTCCCAAAGGTCTAAATTACAAGTGATACCAGAAATAAAATTGTAATAATTAAAAAGGGTTCAGAATAGGTGAGGAAAACTTAAAAGATAGGAGAAGATGTGTCAGACACAAAATATTGTGGTTGGGTCTGTGTTGAGAAACTCTCCATTCCCACATGACAGGTGTGTGACTCCCAAAGGTCTAAATTACAAGTGGTTACGACAAAATTCAAATGTAATAATTGAAAGGGGTTTAGAATAGGTGAGGAAAGCTTAAAAGATAGGAGAAGATGTGTCAGACACAAAATATGTGGTTGGGTCTGTGTTGAGAAACTCTCCATTCCCACGTGACAGGTGTGTGACTCCCAAAGGTCTAAATTACAAGTGATGCCAGAAAATAAAATTGTAATAATTAAAAAGGGTTCAGAATAGGTGAGGAAAACTTAAAAGATAGGAGAAGATGTGTCAGACACAAAATATTGTGGTTGGAGCTGTGTTGAGAAACTCTCCATTCCCACATGACAGGTGTGTGACTCCCAAAGGTCTAAATTACAAGTGATAGAACAAAATTCAAATGTAATAATTGAAAGGGGTTTAGAATAGGTGAGGAAAGCTTAAAAGATAGGAGAAGATGTGTCAGACACAAAATATGTGGTTGGGTCTGTGTTGAGAAACTCTCCATTCCCACGTGACAGGTGTGTGACTCCCAAAGGTCTAAATTACAAGTGATACCAGAAAATGAAAATGTTATAATTAAAATGCGTTCAGAATAGGTGAGGAAAACTTAAAAGATAGGAGAAGATGTGTCAGACACACAATATTGTGGTTGGGTCTGTGTTGAGAAACTCTCCATTCCCACGTGACAGGTGTGTGACTCCCAAAGGTCTAAATTACAAGTGATACCAGAAAATGAAAATGTTATAATTAAAATGGGTTCAGAATAGGTGAGGAAAACTTAAAAGATAGGAGAAGATGTGTCAGACACAAAATATTGTGGTTGGGTCTGTGTTGAGAAACTCTCCATTCCCACGTGACAGGTGTGTGACTCCCAAAGGTCTAAATTACAAGTGATACCAGAAAATGAAAATGTTATAATTAAAATGCGTTCAGAATAGGTGAGGAAAACTTAAAAGATAGGAGAAGATGTGTCAGACACAAAATATTGTGGTTGGGTCTGTGTTGAGAAACTCTCCATTCCCACATGACAGGTGTGTGACTCCCAAAGGTCTAAATTACAAGTGATACCAGAAAATAAAATTGTAATAATTAAAAAGGGTTCAGAATAGGTGAGGAAAACTTAAAAGATAGGAGAAGATGTGTCAGACACAAAAGATTGTGGTTGGAGCTGTGTTGAGAAACTCTCCATTCCCACATGACAGGTGTGTGACTCCCAAAGGTCTAAATTACAAGTGATAGAACAAAATTCAAGTGCAATAATAAAAAAGGGTTTAGAATAGGTCAGGAAAACTTAAAAGATAGGAGAAGATGAGTCACACACACAATATTGTGGTTGGAGCTGTGTTGAGAAACTCTCCATTCCCACATGACAGGTGTGTGACTCCCAAAGGTCTAAATTACAAGTGATAAAACAAAATTCAAGTGCAATAATAAAAAAGGGTTTAAAATAGGTCAGGAAAACTTAAAAGATATTAAGATGTGTCAGACACAAAATATTGTGGTTGGAGCTGTGTTGAGAAACTCTCCATTCCCACATGACAGGTGTGTGACTCCCAAAGGTCTAAATTACAAGTGATAAAACAAAATTCAAATGTAATAATTGAAAGGGGTTTAGAATAGGTGAGGAAAGCTTAAAAGATAGGAGAAGATGTGTCAGACACAAAATATGTGGTTGGAGCTGTGTTGAGAAACTCTCCATTCCCACGTGACAGGTGTGTGACTCCCAAAGGTCTAAATTACAAGTGATACCAGAAAATGAAAATGTTATAATTAAAATGGGTTCAGAATAGGTGAGGAAAACTTAAAAGATAGGAGAAGATGTGTCAGACACACAATATTGTGGTTGGGTCTGTGTTGAGAAACTCTCCATTCCCACGTGACAGGTGTGTGACTCCCAAAGGTCTAAATTACAAGTGATACCAGAAAATAAAATTGTAATAATTAAAAAGGGTTCAGAATAGGTGAGGAAAACTTAAAAGATAGAAGAAGATGTGTCAGACACAAAATATTGTGATTGGAGCTGTGTTGAGAAACTCTCCATTCCCACATGACAGGTGTGTGACTCCCAAAGGTCTAAATTACAAGTGATAGAACAAAATTCAAGTGCAATAATAAAAAAGGGTTTAGAATAGGTCAGGAAAACTTAAAAGATAGGAAAGATGTGTCAGACACAAAATATTGTGGTTGGAGCTGTGTTGAGAAACTCTCCATTCCAACGTGACAGGTGTGGACTCCAAAGGTCTAAATTACAAGTAATAAAACAAATTCAAATGTAATAAATTAAAGGGGTTGAGAATAGATGAGGAAAACTTAAAAGATATGAGAAGATGTGTAAGACATAAAATATTGTTGTCGGAGCTGTGTTGAAAAAACTCTTCATTCCCATGTGACATGTGTGTCATGACTCTGAATGCTCTAAATGTCAATCAATACAACATAATTCCTATATTAATGCTCAAATTGTTTCAGAATAGGTCAATAAGAAAGAAAATTGAGGGAAACATAGATAAGTTACACAATTATGGTTGTTGGGGATGTGTTGACAGACTCTCAATTCCTACGTGACAGGTGTGTGACTCTGAATGCTCTAAATGCAAATCAATACAACAAGATTCCCATGTCAATGCTCAAAATGATTCAGAATATGTCACCAGGAAAGAAAATAAAGATCAACATTTATAGATAATTCCATGCTAGCGGTTGAAGATGTGTTGAGAGACTTTTCATTCCCATGTGACAGGTGTGCAACTCCAGATTTTCTAAATGTCAATGGATATCATAAAATGTCAATGTCAATGCTCAAATACAATATGTCACCAAGGAATAACATGAAGGAAAACATTGATAAGCAAAACCATTATTATGAATAGAGATATGTTGCGAGTCTCTACATTTCCACGTAAAATGAATGAGATATGGATAAGTCATAGTCATAGTGCTGCAACAGTTGTTGCGTCTCATTCCCTTCTGTTACAAGTCTATCACAAATGACAAAAAAATGATACTCACTTTGTGCTCATGCACTTGTCTATAATGTGGTGGTTTCAATCGGGTTCGAACTCACAACGTATGGTACCCTGTCACGTAGCGGAGAAGACTGTACAGTTGTATGCAGTATAGATATATGTACGAACAGCAATAGTTATTTGAGGGAAGCACTTGCGCAAAAGCCTGGCCTATGACCTTTGATCTCATATTCCGTGACTAAACGTGAGCATTCCCACATGACACATTCCATTTCCCAGGTGACAGGCTCCCTGTCGCGCGCACTACCCCTATCGGCCTTGGTGTCTTGACGCCAAATGAGCCTATTTCCGGTTTAGGCGTTGGGCTTACAGCAATGCATTATAGGATATCTTCCAGGGCGGCGTGGAAGAGGTCGTTCAGTGGGAAGACCCACACAAGTTACAGCGCCTCCACTGTTGACTGTCTTTGTGACGTAAGAACCCACCCATCAAAAAGACTAGCAACTTAGGGGTCCCTTCTATGACGAGGAAAACCGGAAGAGGAAGAATCAATCTCCCATCATGGCGACTTTCAGTATACATGTCGTACAATTCGCCGTGTTCGTCTTTTTAGCCGTTGTCATAGGTAAGCCACTGTTTGAATCTAGTCGATTTTGGGAATATATTAGATTGCAGCGTCATTGCCCGGCGCGAGAGCCACTTCTTTCAAAAGGGAGTCCCTCTCTTTCGCTTTCCATCGTCTTTTGTTTTGTTCCACTGTTCCTGCCAAGTTTATTACTGCCCGAACGAACCTCGCCGGTTTTACGCTGTTTTAATCTGTGTGTAACTATTTAAAATGCGTTTCGCTGCCCATAATACTCGTCTATGTTATTTGTCTGTAATCAGCCTTGATTATTTACCCATGCCGACATCTCCTTGTCCCCTCTACCGCATTTCCCCGTATGCGACGTGTGAACAATCAGAACATGGAAGAAATGTATGCTAACTCAATGGCACCGTGACAGAACGCATAGTGTGAGTCACACAATCAGTGGCTTTTCTCTGTTTTCCCAGTAATCATGGTGTAACTTTACGACAGCTATAAATTGGCTGTGATCCAGTCATTGAGGTGGTACACCTCCTTGACCAAACACAGACAGTAGAAGCGGGAAGATCATGTCGTAAACATTTTGGTCAAAACCTTTATTAGTTGCTATTGTAACTATGTCAGACATTCGCATTCGTAGACTACTCTTCATATGATAGAATTACACAGTGGTTTGTAACATTGAACAGCCTCTATGAAAACAAAGAGAAAAAATGACCAAAAATTAAAGTTACCTCTGTACTGCTACTGATACATTTAATATGTTTAATTTCAGCTGAAGGAAGAAAAACACAAGATATGATTTATGTGAATATCAAAAGTTTTCAACCGTGTATACGAAGACTGAATGCAACCCATCAGATAGGATGTACTAGTAAGTCACTCAAACCATGATGGTAAAAAAACAGAGTATGAACTGGAATTATGCAACTTAATATGCAAATTCTGACTATGTTTTTGTTACTTTTTTATAGAAAGTGAGTACTTTTGTTCGCTTTGTTCCTAAAAGTATTCTAAAATTCAAAGTACAGTATTAACATATTAAGCACCATGCACTGTGGAAAACATACAACGCACTTGTTGACCAAAATTCGGTCTTCATTCATGTTGAATCATTACGTATTTGCTGTGTTTCCACTTTGAAGTTACACGCTGGATAAAGATATCAAAACATACAACATTGAGATTTTTCTTTTGATAATTTCAAGCAAATGACACTACAGTAGCACCTGCAACGTCATTGATGTACAGGGAGTAAACCATGTGGAATACATGTACAGTCATCTCAAAACCATGATGTACTTGACTTGTAAACTCACTTGACTTTCTGTCTTGCAATTCAGGTGCCATCAAAGGGAACAATGGAGTTGTCCATTACATCAATAACACACAGTCTCTACAATGGCTCATCAAAACGGGACCACATGAACCGTATATTCCTCTGATAACTGCGGACATGTTCACAGCGTAAGTACATGTAGTCATTATGACTATGTCTGTTTTCATTTTCTTCAGGAGAGCTGTCATCGTCTGTACAGTCACATGATTATAGAAATCGATCTGTGTAACCAATGTACCAGTATAGGGATTTCAGGAGTTAAAGGCATGGTTCAGGCATCAGATTGTCTTGCCAGGAAATTTACTTTACTAGATTATAATTTCATTGAAAAACAAAAGGCTATGACACCTTCATAATCCTCTTACAGACTAGAACAAACTCGATCCCTGGGATCTTTTCCCCAACCTTTAAACTGTACATTATATTCTGAGACCTTGGATTGATGTTGCGTTGAATAATGAATATTCCAAATGGTTTAAATATTACCATTTTCTTCTTAATTCACGATAAGTACTGAAAGTATCAGGTTCATCACGTTTTGAGTTAGGTTGACTTGTAAATGTAATACCAATAGAGTTCCTACATGTATCGCAGTCATCCATAAATTTTTTACTTTCATCAAAATACACTACTGCACAATGTAGCCAAGCACTGACGATGACTTTGGAGTGAATTTTTCTTTCAGGTTTGAATTAATGCACTGCATAGTCAAATACATGTACAGCACTTCTGCATCACCTATGATTTACCCAACAAAGTTTTCCCGTATATGCAGGGGTTGAAGTAAATCAATTTTGAAATGTGTGATGGCCCAAGGACCAACAGAAAATCCTGAGATATCCTGCAACTTATTCTGTTGTCAATTCTCAGTAAACTTATTGAATAATCCAATGTCTGTTTGACCGCCGACATAAAAAACTAATGAGGTCATTGGTGAAAAATTGGTGTTCCTTGATCTGATAACACTGGATTTACTCACCACTGATGTGAATAAACAAGCAAAACTCATCTGTCTACCGAACTGAATCACAAATATTTTCATTTCCTACACAGTGAAAATTTAAAAGCCTTAATGAATTCTGGTAAAATCAGTGGTGTTATGGTGATACACACAGAAGACAGTGACCCACCAAGTTCTGGATTCTCACCAGAGCATACATGTCCTAATGACAACTTTGGTAAGTCTGCAGATCTACCCTATAAGATTATCAGCAGAGTGTACACGTCCCAATGATAGCTTAGCTTTCGTAGTGCACTACCCTATTGAGTTAGTATTTTCCTTCAAAAATGAAATTTGGAAGTTTCAACTATGACGTGCTCAAGAAGAGTTTTTAATTATAATCTGCTACAACCAAGTCTGTGCCAGTTTTTTACATTCACGATTTATTGAATTTACAGCTTCAGGTTTATTTCCTGGATTATGAAATTGAAAATAACTTCCCTTCCTTGTGATAACTCAGATGAAAAATCCCCCATTCAGTTTTCACAAAAAATGCAAAATTGTAACTTAATTATCAGCGCACAACACGCAAGTTCTAAGCCAGCAAGATTACACACGTTGCAATAATTTCTAGGATAATAGTCTCAACATGAGCAATGTATGCACTGCTTACCATTTTGTTTCAGCTTACGACTTCACTGTTTAGCACACTCATGTTTACGGCGCACGATGTATATTTGGATAACACAGATATGCTTACTCAATAAACTGACTGCAGTGCATAAACTTGAAAACAGATACATAGTTTGATTAGACAATCACTGTAAAGCTTGATTTCTGCTTTTCAACTGCAATCACATCAAAAATGAATCACACAACATAGCTTAGCGGGACAGTTTAATCAAACACACGCTGAAAAACTTGCAATCACATAAAAGCTTAATCACCATTGAACCAGAAAAACATCTTACTCGATAATGAAAACCCTTTGTACATGTAGATGTGTAAAAATACTAGGCAGAGACATAAGATATCAATGCTCTATACAATATTGATATATGATTTTTTTTTTCAGGTTTATACACGGAGAATAAACACCCAGATTATTCCCATTGTAAGAAGACCGAGTGGAATCCATTAGGATCAGGATTATCCTTTGAAGATTATGATTTTCCAATCTTTGTCATGACTAATCAGTCTGAGGTTAACAATCTGATTGAAGTGAGTAGTCACAATTATTGTAACACTCTGACGTGAAGTGAGTAGTCACAATTATTGTAACACTCTGACGTGAAGTGAGTGGTCACAATTATTGTAACACTGTGACGTGAAGTGAGTGGTCACAATTATTGTAACACTGTGACGTGAAGTGAGTGGTCACAATTATTGTAACACTCTGACGTGAAGTGAGTAGTCACAATTATTGTAACACTCTGACGTGAAGTGAGTGGTCACAATTATTGTAACACTGTGACGTGAAGTGAGTGGTCACAATTATTGTAACACTCTGACGTGAAGTGAGTAGTCACAATTATTGTAACACTCTGACGTGAAGTGAGTAGTCACAATTATTGTAACACTCTGATGTCAAGTGACTTGTCACAATTATTGTAACACTCTGACGTGAAGTGAGTGGTCACAATTATTGTACCGGTAACATTCTGACGTGAAGTGAGTGGTCACAATTATTGTAACACTCTGATGTCAAGTGACTTGTCACAATTATTGTAACACTCTGACGTGAAGTGAGTGGTCACAATTATTGTAACATTCTGACGTGAAGTGAGTGGTCACAATTATTGTAACACTCTGATGTGAACTGATCACCAAATATAGTTTTGGAATTTCACTGCAAATGACAATGTACTAAGAGTGATATCATGTGAATTATTTGATGTCAGATGAATTTGAATGAATCAACTGATCTCTGTACGAAAATAGGCCCCATCAACCACTTCGCCATATTAGGACAGCAAAAAATTATTCTGTAATCTGTGTATATTGACTGGCCATGAAGTTAACAGCATATGTTTATTGCCCTTGCATCTGGCAGTTATCCCAAAAAAGTCTTTTTCATGAGGCTAAGGGAAACAGAGTGTTTGGCAACATTCAGACCCCAGGGTAAAAACATATGGTATTTTCCCAATAGTGCTAGTTAAATATTTATGTTCAATCACGTCCGATCCAGTTTTCTCAAGGAAAAACCAAAGAGTTACTCTACTCTTATTCATCTCAATTACAGACAACACAGCCATTATTCTTCATAAGTTAGACTTTCAAACTTAGTCAGTAGTTGCTCCAAACAGTTATATGGCTAACAGTTCGGAAACTGTTGACTAATATTTTTCAGACTGCTAATCAGTAAGTTGCTGTGTGCATGTGTGCAGTGCCAAAATGATGCATTCCACGTCACTGTAAACTCACGAATCAGAACAGAGAGTTTTGACGAGGTGTTATGTAATTAATATTCAAACCTTGGCCATAATTTCTGCCAAGATTTATGAATCTACAGTTACCGGGGATTTTCATGTTAGTGATGGTGTATACAAACAGCCATTTACTGGTTAACAGTGTTGGAACTACTACCTGACCAGGTAACAGTAAGTTGTCCAAGACATTACTTGGTCAGGTAACACTTGCCAAGTGGGTCACAGTGCTGGAAATATACCGGGCAACAGTCGGATAACTTAATACCCTCTCATGGATAAATTTAAAAGCACCGTCTATACAGTACAGTGCTGTTTGGATAACTTACAGTCACCCAGGGCAACAAATGCATGGTGTCACACCCATGGCCACTCAATAAGCATACACTGGTAACCAAAACAAGTCCCCGGTTCATCAGTGACTGCACAATTTATCTGGTGTAGCAGTCATGAGTGTCCTAGCCAAAACAGAAAGAAGGCTCCATCATGCACTGTTTGTTGTCAGTCTGGGTTGTAGTACAACCATCATCTTATTAAAACTGTTATCACCATCACTTTCCATGCGTATGATCTGTTGCAGTGTTACAAAGACAGAAATGAACCGGTACAGGAAATGGCCAGGAGGTATCCGCTGTGTGCCGTACAGATGACAGACAGAATGGATGGAGCTAAAGACACTGTGACCTGTATGAGAAGAAGTTCTATCACAAACAATCTAGAAGCATGTAGGTCACACCAAAATACCCAAGACTCTTTCAAATCCATCTCACCTCTCTCATGTTCTCATACAGGTGTCAAACAGAACTACTCAGAACAACAAGGTTTTACCATATTATGCAAGTGTGAAAAGTAGAAATCATTTCTCCTCAGGTAACAAGTTTAACCCTCTGAGCGCCAAAGTCAATTTTTGTTGCCTTTATAAAGTATAATCCAGACAATTTTTTCAGGTTCGAACATTTTGTCATGATTTCCCCGTAAATTTTGACAAAAAAGTTTAGTATATAATAAGTACTGTCCACTGTTCAAAATTAAAAAAAAAATGGCCGAAAAATTCAACAAAATTTGTAAAATGTGTCAAAATGTGTTGGGTGAGAAAAATTACAGCACTCAAAGGGTTAATCCACTGATTTCATCGCAGCATGTTGCCCTGTGTGGTGCAACAACCTCCACAAGTTGCCACTTGTAAAATAGTGCTTGAATAACCAGCAGTTTTCGTTTTGGATTATCATATACATTATTTACATGTTTCTTATGTGCATTGTCGTTTATTTTGTACAGTTGTGTACTGTGATCCACTTGGTGACTACAACGTGTTTGGATGTCTTCAACCAACCAACAAATCTAAACCACTAGAAAGTGACTCTGTCATTGTTGCAGCAGCCAAGGTACAGTCTATGTTGCATATTCCACATCCAAGAATTTTGCTTTGCATTCATGCTAGAATTTTGCAAATTTATTTATTTATTTATTTTTTATTTATTTATTTATTTATTTAGAGAGAGAGAGAGAGAGAGAGAGAGAGAGAGAGCGAGAGAGATTCTGTAGACTGTGTATCTATTTCTGTACAATAACTAATAGTAGCGTGTAATATACAGACACTTAAGATATAGCATTATTTATCTCTGTATGTGAACAGCATTCTACCAACAACTTATTTACGTGATCTGTCGACATGTAGCTGTATGTAAAAGAGATATTATTGATTTGCTCATGAAAACATTGATCTCAGTCATGTTACATTTGTACAGTCTTGGTTGCTCTGGTAACACAGTGACACCATACTGTATGACAGAAATACAATTTCATCGGTCTTCAATTGCTCTCGATATTGCTCTAAAATATACAAGCTGTTCAAAGTTTCTTGAAGTGTCAATGTTTATTTCAAAATATTGCGAGTTAGTAGTCAAGGCTAGTTCTATAGAAAGTTGAGAGATCAGAAAATTGACTGGACGTTCTTGTCCGTCTGTATCTCTACAATTGTTTCTCCTAAATCATGGCTAAACATCTCCTTCTCAACATCCTAACCATTGAATAACATTTCTTTTTTTACAGTTGGACAGTAATTCTATGTTTTACAGTGTACAACCAGTGCCTGGTGCAGAAAATGATGCCACAGGCTATGTAACTCTACTCTCAGCCATTGAGGCATTGGGCAGGCTACCTGAAGACACCAAGCAAGCCATGAAAAATATTATGTTTACTTTCTTGAATGGGGTAGGTGTTAGTGTTCTGTTAGGTCTATGGGCAAGCCATAACAAATGTTATTCTTGCTTTTTTCAGTGAGGTAGGTTTTAGTGTTCTGTTTGGTCTATAAACCTTTCCTATCACACTGATATCATTGTCAGGCCGATTTCAGGGTTTTTAAATATTTTTTCCACTACCACTGAGGGCGCTGTTCCCTTTAGACTGGGTGTCAGTGTTCAGTGAGTTTTCTGCTTGGTTGTGTTGCCATTATTTGATTTGGTCAGTAATTATAAGTGCAGCATGGTATGTCCCATATAACCCAATGTAACAGACTTTCAAAGCTACAGAGGTAAGGCATGCCACATTTTTTCTTCAAGCCATTGAGGGCGCTGTTTTCAAGCTCAAATATGCCCTTGCAGAGAATGAAATTTCATGTCATCTCCTGTGCAAGATAATGATATTAGGATTTCACATAAACTCTGCAACTGGCAGTACCTGGAGACAGAGAGTCAGCCACAATTGAATTAATAAGTTCAGTGTTTCTGTCACTACTGAATGAACCAAGCACTGGAAATCTTTAGAGAGAGTACAATAATATGTTTAACCTTTTGAGTTTAGTAACTTTTCCCACCAAAATTTTATTGCAACATTTTACCAATTTTTATGAATTTTTTGTAATCTTTTTGACAATTTTGGCCCAAATGGACGTCACATTTCCTTGGCTAAAGTTTTTTATCAAAATTTTGGCAAAAAATTTGATAAAAATCCTGACTGGGGTATACATGTATTTATAGAGGGGACAAAAATGGACTTTGGCGCTCAAAGGGTTGATGAGGTAAATGCAATGTTACTGCATACAGAAATAAGTTCAAGTGTTAAATCTTAAAAGCAGGCACGACACTGAAACACTCCACTTCACCATAACAATCCTACAGACTCAGGGTCAGCAGGTAGGGAAGTTGTTTCGGCCATTTTGGTAAATTACAAATTTTAATAAAAAAACAACTTGGAATTGCAAAGTTTTAATCACTGTAATTGTGTTCAATTTCTTCACTTTTTAGGAATCATGGGATTACATCGGGTCATCCAGGATGGTGTATGACATGGAGAGAGGTGAATTCCCGAGTAAGTTGGACTCCGGAAAGGAACAGCCAGCCATGATGAATCTGTCTCACATCTCACACTTTGTTGAACTGCGACAGTTGGGCTTAATGAATGCAAGTCAACTCTGGGTGCACGGTGACCCTGTCAGCCAAAAGATTCCAAGTGTCAAGTCAAAGGTGAGAGTTCAAAGTTTTAATTTATGCAAAATCAACTCTGGGGGTATGCAGTGATTCTGTCACTCTGTAGTGTAGATATCCCATGATTCATTATGATTTCTACCATTTAGAGTCAAGTGCGGTCTGGCATATCCTTATGTCTTTCAGCATGTCATATATTTTATCATGTAGGCGTGAAAAGTTATGAGGATTGTAACCTTCGATGAGAAAGTCATAGAGAGTTATTGGTTAGCATGCTACAGATTACTGTAAGTCAGCATTGCAGCCAGAACCCGCCCTTACGACAATGTCCCCGAAATGGAACCCGTTGTCCTGCATTCTCGCACACTGCGGGGGTCACCTCAGGCACACTCATGAGTCAACTGTTTTTGGTGAAGTCTGCCAGTAATATCTGTTACTGGTGATGACCTTGGTCTTGCATGATTATTTTGAGGCTAATATGTACATACTTAAGAAACTGTGATTATAAGTAATAAAACGCTGCACTTGGTTGTAATCTGACTGAGCTCTGATTGGAGGCAGGTACAGTATACTGTTACAGTTGCCTGAAGTGTCCCCATAGCTTGAATTTTGTTTTGTGAAACTAATTTATATTAAATTAATATAAACTTTGATCGATAACTGATGCATGACTTCCCCAAAATGTGCAAAATGTCCCCCAAGAATAAACGGTAGGGGACATAGTGTCCTCCCAGTTTAAAATTCTGGGCTGCACACTGTGGAAGTTATAATGGTATAGGTGTCATGTCAAACTTGGCAGGTCTAAGTTCTTCTGCAGGAATTGGAGTTTATCACACATGTTTGTACTGAGGTACAAGAGGAAAATAATTTAAAATTCACGAACATTGTTTCTGTCAGTAGAGATAACTTGACTTTATTTGAAAAAAAAAAAAAGAAACTGTTTGTTATAACTGTAAACAAGTTACAGTACTCTTCTGAAAGTCAATGATTGAAATATTCAAAATTTCAGTGTTCATAACAGAATATATGTATTGTAATGTTTGTACATGCACTTTATATCTGAATCATAATTTGTTTCATTTTGTGTCAAGTCCAGACATTCACGGAAAACAAAAGACCAAAAATGAAAAAAAAAAATCTTGCAGAAGTTGCTTGATAATTGACATATAGCAATGCAGCTGATTCCTAAAGATGTGAGACTTCCTTCATTTCTTAAAGTTACAGCGTACTCTTCATTACGTCTCCCTTCACAGGTTGGTCACATGATGGATGTCTTGAGTACGGCCGGTGGTCACTTTGGTCTTGATGTCCAGAGGGCATCGGACGATCAGCCTCTACCACCGGCATCTTTCCAGAGATTCCTGAGGAAGGCAAACATTAGTGGAGTTGTTGTTACAGATCATGGCAAAGAGTTTGCAAACAGGTGAGTTATGATATTTCAGTAGAAAGATGGCGAAACAAACGTACTTTATAAATGATAAAGATATTGGTTGTGGCTTGTACTTCTCATAGATTATTGACAATAGCGCCGTCCGTGGTTTCAGGGTTGTAATGAAAGATAGCTGCACACATGGGTGCGACATCAGATGCTGTCAGGGATTCAAGCAGTTCTATATTACAACTGCTTGAAACTCTGACAAATTTTATTGTTGCATGCATGGCTGTTGTTGCAGCTTGGAGTCTGAGCCAAGAATTAGCGTAATGTTTTGTATGTATGTTTTATTTTCGTTGTTCTTATGGAAAATGCAGACAAATATTTGTTTTTGCATATTCATGACAGAAAAATGACATCATATGCAAATAGCGCTATTATTCTGTAAATGTGCAATAAATGACAGCAGATATGAACATATATCACATCTGTAGTCACCAGAAATTATCTTAAATAAAGTTTGTGTGTAAGACCGTTTCATGGGTACTTTAAAGCAAAACACTTTACATATGATAAAGGACAAGTAATGATATCAAAACAGAGAAACAGTCTAATGCTACAAGCTAAGATTTCATTCTGGTTCAATAGAAAAATGTTCATGATTTTTCTCTTTTCTAAAGGTTTTACCAGAGTAGATTTGACTTGCCGAAAATGATTCAAGCTGATTACAGCAATGCAACAGAAGACTATATTTCACCGCTTGCTGAGGTATGTCATCATGGTATTACAGGATTAACCCTTTGAGTGATGATTTTTCCCTCCAAAATTTTATGTCCACTTTTCACCAAGTTTTTGAACTTTTCCGTAATTTTTTGATAATTTTGGCTGAAATTGATACCACTTCTCGGGAGTTGCAGTTTCTGATCAAAATTTTGGGAAAAATCCAAAAAAATTACCTGGATTTGAAAAAAAAATGACCGAGTTTTATTTTTATGCAATGAACATTAATTGACTTTGGCACTCAATTAGAATGTAACTGAAAATTAATCTAGAGCTTTCTTATGGAGTGAAACCAGTGTTTTTTGAGATGGTTACATTGTTCCATGTACATGTGGAATGCAAAGATATTTCCTCAGGCTGTATCTTCAGTGATGTGTTCCTGTATTTTCTTAGTACGACAGGCGTAACATTTAACTGCTTTATCATTTGACTGCATTTTGAAAACGAAAACATTTTCTAAAATTTTCTTAATCTTCTCCCTTAAATTTGTTAAAATACAAAGAACTGTGGATTGCAGGACATCTCGTTGATGTGGTGTCTTGTACATAGACACAATGTGCATTTTACCCATCATGCATTTATCTGACACAAACAACAGAAAGTCTCATTAATGAGATGCCATCTCAATTACAGAGCCAGAAACTGTAAAGTTTGATGATTTTTTCACAATGTTTAGTTTGTATGTCAATGAAATTATTTTGTTGTGCTCCCCAAAGCATGCTGAGATACACAGGATTCATATAGTCAGTAACAATAACATTGCCTTTTTAATGTATGTACACTGTGTTGACAAGCCAAATATTTGGTATTTCAACATGCTTTGGCAAGTAGACAACAACTTGCCCCTGACTACAAACATGATAATGAAAAAAAGTCATTAAATGTTAGAGATAGCGGTTGTTTAGGTAATTAGGTATACAACATAAGGACGATAACCACAGACTTGAAAAAGTCTTTCATTTTGAATTGTATCAACAAAATTCATCATAATTGTAACTTTCTTTCGCAGCAATTGAACAATGTGAGTTCAGCTCTTGCGCAAACACTGTACAAACTTGCGCATCCAAATGGTTCAGACGTGCTGAATGCCAATATCAATATTGTGAGTATATGACCTTTAATATTTCACTCTCACTTGTCATATGGTATGTAACAAGAAATGCTGATGTTCAGACTTGCAATGGGTGATAACCAAAACCAAATGAAACTTGATAGCGGTATTTTGAACTGCCAGTCCATAAGTAGTGTTTCATGTGGGCTGTGGGACTCCCATAGTATGGCAAACCACACCCTGTCTGTCAAACACTGAAGGGGGAGGGGGTGGGATTAGTCTTGCAATAGGATGACACCCAATCACACCATGTCCTGATTACCATATAACACACATGCTGGTGTCTATTAACCACCATGCAGCAACTTCACAAATATATTCTATTACATTATGGCTTTGTCAATCCCGTGTATCTCAGCATGCTTTGGGGAGTACAACAAAAAAATTTCATTGAATTTTGTGATGTCATGCCCCAGACTATTACTGACAGTACATCCGATTATCCAGTATTGTGGCCCCATGTGTTTTCTATATCGACAAATTCTTAGGCACTGCCAAACTATAAAATAATAGCAATAATGTATCCCTGTAAGCCAACCAAACTTTGCGTAACATAATGTATTCGGCCTTGCCTCGTACATTATGTCATGCAAAGTTTGCTTTTGTTCATTATAGGCCATGATAGGTACTTTATTGCTTAAATTTGTCTTGTCTGAAACCATTTGGTGAATTTCTTGATTTTTTTCCCTTTCCTGAAATGCTGTCCAAACAGATTGATCTATCCCAATGAAAGATAATGTGTTGAATATTTTTCAACATGTTTCATAAAATTTCTTGAGGATAAATATAATATGATTTCAGAAAACCTTTCTTATTATGAGCAGCTACCAGTAGCAGATTCATTTGCCTTGTGTATTTTCAATGGAAGGTCCAAACAGGTCACCGTGAAACTAAGAAAGGTCACCATGAAAGAATTTCTGTGAAAGCCAGAGATTGTTAAACCTCCCTCAATAATTCTGAATCCATCACTTGAAAATTCTGGCAAGGGACACACTGGCTTTGGTGGCCTTGATGAAACACTACATACTTGTGTAGACTTTTTTCATGAACTTTTGTGCTGTAGTGGCAAAGTGTAACATCAGTGGATGTCATCATGTTGAGTGGTTCTGTTGTTTTTATAAAACGTTAAAGATGGTGGTCCCTACCCTTTTTAGTCCTGTACGTGTTACTTTGATGATCTTTTTTTCACAGTTTTTGTTTTGTATGTCAATTGCAAGTTCTTGTTCTACTCCATAAAGCATGTTACAACACATACCCTAGTACTGTTTAGCTCACCATTACGGTGTGAATACATGTAAAGTGCTGTGTTCTTGTTTACTGGGAATTCTAGTCAAGACCCTAGTACACCTGTCGTTAATAACAAGGCAGTCTCTCCATGGACAATCTAAGTTGATGAACTGAATACAGTGTATCCTAACATGCCTCGGGGAGTGAAACAAGAAACTGCATTTCAAATTGTGAAAAAATCATCAAAATTTAAAGCTGATAGTTCGTAAGTTGTCCAGTGGTAAACACCAATTTTCAACAGAAATTGTAATCCTCATCTTAGAAAGAAGAACCAGTTAGGTTAGGTAGATTGCGTCTTCTTCCAATCACACTTAATGGTTATCTTTCTGTATCAATTCCATTCACAGACCAATCAGATGCTGTACTGTTTCCTTTACAAACCTGACTGCACTCTCTTCAGGACTGTAACGGCCAAAGATTACAAACTCTGTGAGTACCAGTACACCTTGTCAAGTTTTCTTCTCACCCTGCTCACCATTTACCCCCCCCCCACCCCTTATTTCCCTTTACCCTGTGGTCCAGAGTTGCTAAAGTACAACTTACTGTTCAGAGTTTTACCTCAGACTGAGAGGTTCAGTTGTTTATGGGTCGTTGCCAATCCCTACCCAAGCTGTGACTGAAGGTGCAGTGTTGAGTATCCATTCTCCAACAAAATTTTGTTGGAACCAATCATTTTGCACAGTGAGGCTGTGGACATAATAATAGGGCAAGCAGACCACCTCATGGTTCTATAGTGATCTATGACACTCTTGTTATTTTTTACCAGACTAAATTACTTGTTCAATTAGAATCAACTGCATCTTCATGTTGTTGGCAGTATTTCATTTCTTTGAGTTCACATCTGTAACCCACAATGCATTACTGTTTTTGGTTGCCGTTGGCAGAGATCCATACACGACTGAACCTTCCAACTACATGTAGGTTGTACCAGTATGCTGTCATGCACACCCAGATAATCGTTATGAATATGATTTGCATAAATGAATACATTAATTTGTGAAACTCAGTGGTAGCTGGTAATAGACTACTAAATGTTTCAGAATGTTCCTGGGTTGTGTCACTTTATCGTAGTTAAGTTACTATGTGCCTCCAAAGTGAAAGACTTAAACTTTTGCTCAAATTTTCCTCAATCAAACTTTCAACCATTCTCTTACCAAAACATAAAAATCAGCGATCACATTGCAAAGTTTGGCACTAGAGAAACGAATTACAAACATTTACTGATATTTCAAATGCAAAATGGCCACCATCCCCGTGTTAAATCTATGATTAAAAATAAAAAGTTTGATTTTTGAAAAAACTAAGAGGGTGAAAATTGTTCTCACTCCAAGATCTTTAAAATGTTCCACCAAAAGTGGTAGAATAGAGGGTCTGAATATCTGTTGCTGAGGGTCTTTCTACTTTAACTCGGAAGTATATCAACAGTGTTTAGTGTGATCCAAATTGATGCTATGAAATTTCAAAGTATTCTCTTTTGCATGAGAAAATTTGACATAGTGTACATTTTGAGTTTTTTCTCGTGTTCTGCAATAATAACTGAAGATGTGATGTTGTATTTTTTCGCAGCCAAGACTCCCATTCCAAAATATGTAGGTGTGTTCAAAGAGTCTACCCGTAGTCAACACACCACCATTGTTGAACATCTGATGGCGTACTTTCTTGGCAAGGAACTGGAAGACGTTGCGGAAGATGATTGCAAAAACCAAGACAATGATAAGGTGAGCGATTGGCAATGAGGAAGAATAACTTCATGTTTGCAACACAGGCTGTGTTTTTATCATTTTTGTCTGTGTTTGTCTGTGTATAGGCAGTGAATGGTTGTCAGACCAGCCCACCAGTCACTTTACGCTTGTTTTAGAGGTTAAATGTGGCAAGGGTATGTGGTACTAGACAGAAGACCTCTGGGGAAAATTAGCATATTTGGCGGGAAATAATCACTGAGGAAAGCTACCAAATACCAGAGGGCAGCTTATGTAACCCCTTTATGACAAAGGACGGTGAAAGTTAAGAGTTGCTGTAGTTGTGAGAGACACAGAATAAATTGTTCAAGGGCCTATGTTTAACGATATGTAAGAATACGTCTTTGATGCATGTGTGAACAGTCTACAAGTCACTGATGCACTAAATGTTCACCGACAAAGTTGTTCTATACATGGAAGAACTTTGTTCTATCTCTGTGTCTATGCTTGCACATTCTTTCTGTGTGTGGCTTCATTGAGGTATTCATGTGCAGATACATACATGTAACATGTACTGGAGGCTGCAAGCCACAATATTATATATTATAGCCCAAACATGGGACTATGTGCCGGAGGGTAGGTGACCATTTGCCCGACGTAAGGAGGGCAAATGGTCTCCTGCCCCGAGGGTACATAGTCCCATGTTTGGGCTATAATGTTTTTATTACATGCCTCTCTTACACAATTTTCACTCAAAATATTTAGGTTTATTGGCAAATGATGAACAAATGCTTTATTTCCATCTTAGACGATAATCCGTTAAAAATCGAACGATTTTCAACATCGAATGGCGCAATGATATATTTAAACTACTGTTATGCGGTTTATCAATTTCTTTCTGCAAAATTTTCCAAAAACCGGATTTCCTATGCAAAACATGAAATTTCAACATTTTTACATCAAAAAATTGTCAAGTTGAAAATAGTTCCGGTTCACTTTCAGTCCAATGATGACTATGCGGCCCGCGACGTCATCGACGAGTTACCATTGAATCCTATGGAGCACGCGACGTTCGATATACGAGGCATGTAATAATGTTTTTCGTGGAATATCAAAACACCAGTGGTTTACAGATGATGGGCAGAGGACTTTTCGTTCAAACCACAGCCAATCAAATGCCTAGATTTAAGCTTTAGTCTATTATTTATAGTCTAGGGCCCCAGTCATCTTCTTCAGAACATAACTTAACGCATAGCCAATCAGCTTATTTCTCTCTGTACAAAATATCCTGCAAATGCTGGTTAAGTATTTTGTTGCTGTCACTTTTGACTAAATGTGCGATTTAGACATGCCTGGGCATATGCTATTGGCATTTGACATATGTAAACTAGTTGCTGGATGAGAACCCAGAACTGTTTGAGGGCAGATTTTATCCCATATCACTCAACTTATTTGTTTTTCACAGATCTACAAGTACGAGGTAATTGGCGGAGTCAACGGAAACGGTACCTGTCTCAGAAGTTTTTCCTACTACACTCCGGCAGAGTCTCGGCTTTCCTGAATGATGACTGGGATTCCACGGAATACTCCACTTGGACTGAGAGCCGGTGGAGTAAAACGGCATTCTCTGCCAGGGCTTTCTACATCGCCAGCACGGCTCAACAGGTAATCTCGAGGTTGTTTTGGTGTTTTTATTGCATTAGAATTCTGTTTGTTCCCCAAATGGTGTTTTCCCAATATAATAAACTCCGATAGTACCATTTCAAGGGCCAGTAGCTGTAACGTTTGTTGAATTTTTTTGCAGTTTTGTTTTGTATTTTAGTTGCAAGTTCATTCTCTACTCCACAAAGCATTTTTTAACACAAACATAGCGTGTATACATGAAAATTGCACCGTTATTGTTTACACTTGAATTCCAGTTCAAACCAGAATTCACTTGTCAACAATAACAATGCAGTTTACACATGTACAGGCTGAATTGCCAAGCTGAATACTGTGTATCTCAACATGGATTTGGGGAGTAGAACAAGGAATTCTAGTTGACATGAAAAAATAGCGAAAAATTACACATCAAAGGGTAAAGCTACTTACCCTTTAACAGAATGATTCATCCAACTTCTCCCAGATGCCAATTCATTTGTCTGTTCTAAAGAAATTCAGAGAACCCAGACCTGGAAGTACAGGATTTATCCACACTTTTAAGGTGATAGACTGACGAAATAATCAACCTTTATACAACTAGATCCTTGGCATGATTAGATTGTTTGCAGTAGGGTGGAGTCAGGGTGAATGACTCAAGTTCAAGTGCAAAGTCACATGACAAGTTGAGTCAGCATGGTCCTAAGTATGTGTGACATGACAGTCAACACAAAGATGTTAAAGATTTTATGTTACAGTGTAAAAACATAATGATAACATTTATTTATGCACAGCTGATATTCATAGCAGAAAATGTGATCAAAAATGCTGGTTGGAAAGACGTGACTGAGTAAAGTAAATAATGATAACTTCAGATGATTTTTTTCAGAATTTTTATTTTGTGTGTCAATTGCAAGTTCTTGTTCTACTCCAAAATGAATGTTGAGATATCCTGTATTTAGCTTGTCAACATAGCGTCTATATTTGTAAAATGCACAGTTATTGTTTACATTTGAATTCTAGTCCAGACCAGAATTCACTTGTCAACAAAAACAATGTACACATGTACAGACTGAGTTGACAAACTGAATACTGTGTATCTCAACATGCTTTGCGGAGTAGAACAAGAAATTATGGTTGACATTATAAACGAAAATAGCAAAAAAAAAAATTATTAATAGTTAGCATTACTGGCCCATAATCATTTGAAATAAAAAAAATTTGCGTAATCTCGTGATGACCTTGAGTGCTATAAATTTCTGACTCCATATTAGTACTTGCTGTATACAGATAATGACAGAAAATGTTGATGAGATCCTGTAGGCACTCAAAATGTGTTGTGTTTATACATGAAGGATACAAGGGTTCAGCACTAGCACTGACTGAATCCTGTACCTTTCTCTTCTGTCTAGTTCATATCACTCCAATACAGGCTTGTTGCAATTTAGTTATCCAAAACGGATGAATTTTGTTAAGAATTTCTCTCTTTTTTCTCATTTCAGACGGTGCTTCTATCCACAGGCGTTATCATCCTTCTACTGTCATTGGTCATAGTGTACTTCATCAACAAGAGATCGGACATTCTATTTTCACAAGATGGTGACCCATATTGAATGTAAACACCTTTATTACAGGGACAATAGCTGTAATTTTGGACAGAATTTTCGTGATTTTTGTCCAACAAAACAGATAAATCTTCTTATTGTCCTTCTTTACGTGTGTTGAAATGTATAGTATCGGTCTTTCAAAGAAAATCTATTGTAATGTGTAATTTTATTCTTGACGGGTTGATCCTAGTTCAGACTAAAATTCAGTTGTCAACAATAACACTGGGTATTACATATATACAGTGTGTACAACTTGTAATACAGAGCATTTCAGCATGCTAGAGAAGAACAAGAAGTTTTGTTTTATGGATAGAACGACAAAAACGCTAGAAAATATGTCAAAAATTACGGCTAACGGAGCTTTATTTACATGCAGACTACCAGTGGTGAAGCAATCTGTGATTTTGCACAGTTGTCGTCAACACCAACTTTTTCCACATACTCCCATGAAATCTGCCCTCAAGTTTGCATTTTTTTGGTTGTTTTGTAAAATGAACTTTAAAATGAGTTCTAGTCAGAGTCACTGTATCATTTTTGTCCAGTATAGTGTAAATTATTTTCTTTGAAATATATTTGTAAAAATGGATGAGACATTACGTTGACAGTTTCTTGAAAACACTTCTGGAAGATTTTTATTCTTGTGAAGATTATTGGATGCACAAAAGGCTACTTAGCAACAAGAGGTATTGTAAATGCAACGTGTATTTGATAAAATTAGATCAATTCTGTAGTGATGTAGTGCTCATAAAATTTCTAGAAAGAGAGAGAAACAGAGTTATGCGTGAGCAATACTTAGTTAGTTTCTGATTTTATACAAAATTATCATTTCTTGTCATAACAGTAGACAACCTAATAGACTGTTTCTCATATCAGTATTGTGATGTATCATTTCACTGTATTCAGAGTGAATTTTCTTGAAATGCACAGTCATGAAGCTGTAGGGGAAAATTTCTTTTCTTCTGTGTTCAGGTTATATTTGTTTATCTGCATTTCTGTCAATACCACTGTTTTGAGTCAGGCACCAGCTCAAGAAAACCAGCAAACATTTTAAAAAACCTTTAAAACCTTCTTGACTTTGCGCAGCATCAAAGAAGGTTGTATGTGATTTGTAGCTTGTCATTACTTACAGCAGCTTAGGGAGTCTCAAATCAGGATTACTTTTTTGAGTGACTGACTGGTTGCGTGGAAATGAATGTTATTAGAAACAACAAATGCCAGCCAACCAATTGGCTGACAGCTTACGACACGCTGCACATTAGCCCAACAGTTTTCTAAGTCCATTCTCTTTATTGAAAATAATGGGTATGAACCAAAGAGGCGTGATTTGAAGAGTCTTGCAGATCATGTTTGAAAAATAACAATGTAAAGGTGCTTAATTGTTCCTTGAAAACGCCCAAACTAGTATGTATATACACACACTCTACTAGTACTAATGTCTCCAGCAGTCTCAATAACTAATGTTCGCTGAAGGAAAGAATCGTAATATATACACAGTTGCTTTGCCATTGGATTGGCTTTTATACTTTTAAGAATTTATACTTTTAAGAATTTAGAAGTGTGAGAGTACTTGTTATATATGGCCAAGCTCTGTGTGTTACCAGACCTTCTTTCAGTTTGTACATGTACATAATTATTTGACCATCATTTGTGTACATGGTTCAGAGAGTGCATTGCAGAATCAAGGCACCACCTATTGTTACAAGTCAGGGATACGCCACTGTTTACTAACGCTCTATTTCTATTTCACATGTCAGTTTCTGTTGAAGTTTCCACTACTGGCTAGTTCCCCAACAGGCAGGTAGCCAAGTATCTATAATGTTTCGTACATGTAGTTTATCTAATCAGAATGAAATGTCGGACAGTATTTTTATCATGGTGCATGAAATTTAGCAAGGCATGTTTGTACAACTTTCATGTTGTGTAGCATGTCATTTTTATCGGCCATCCCATCCTTATGTGCAGTCCGTGCTTTTTAACCCTTTTATCGCCGTGGTTTGGACCAATTACATTGCTTTCAAAGTTGGACCTCTTTATTGGGATATGGGGGTGAACATTTAAACAGTGTGACTTGATCACAACAAGCTGATGATGGAAATTCGAAATTTTTATTTCACTCAGTGGAGTATTTTTTCATAGTTGCAGACTTTGTAGTGACACTAATTCCCCTCTCGCTGGTTAAATGACACAACTACACAAATAATAAATCTGAAAATACTCATCAACATAACTCTCTGTGTTGCACAGAAAATTATCATCAGCGTTAACAAGTCCAATGGGGAACATATCAGTCGTTGTTATCTGTCCACCCCCATACCAAGTGTGTGAGGGTCCAACTTCCCAAGATAGCAATGGTTTAAACCATTCACCTGTGATTTGTATGTTCAAATGAACTCTCTTTGAGGTTTCCACAAATGAATTTGTGGTTCTTGAGATACTTGTCTATATTTGAAATTGTTAAAGCATTTGATATTTGTCAACTGCTACATCAGGTGAATGTACTTTTGACCAATGTGTACAATAAAATCACAAGTACAAAAATATTGACTTATCCTGTCGATTTTTGGCCCAGTTTGAGCCAAACTGTTATCGCTAAGTAACCAGGAAAGAATGGGAATTGAGATTGTGTTCACTACTATTACGATTGAGGACTCTACATTGATAGGGATGTCTCTATTTTTGATCTGTATGTTCACTCAGTAATCTTTGGCGTGTCTTATATCACTATGTTTATGGTAAATTCAGGAACAGTAAATTTGATTTCAAGGAAATCTATGCAGAAATCCTCATATTTTGTGTACTTAAAGTTCTGAAAATATTAGCACCCATGTTGTTCATCAACACAAACACAAAAAACTAATTTTTATCTCACTTTTTGTTATCTATGTTATTTCCTATTTGATCTTCCGTTTCTATCAAAAGCTCCTTCCCTAAACCACGTTAAAAAGCCATGCAGCTGACTAGAAATCACTATACTGCAGCCCTGGTAGTCGGACTGAATAATGATGTCAATTATATCAAGTAAACATATTTTCAGGCGATAATACTATAATAAAAGTTACAGAAATATTTTGAAGGTCACCGTCAGTGTTCCTGTGCCCCAAACAAAGTCTTGTACAGATTGCTGATGAAAAACGAAGGAAATACACCGAATGCCCTACTGAAGCGCCCTCAATGTCCTTGCCCCTCGGTGGAGTCACCTAAGGACACCAGATCAGACTCCACATGGCTGACCTGTGACCAAGCTCCAAGATGGCGTCCCTATAAACATTAATTCGTCTCCCTTCCTTTACTTTGTGAGTATTGATGTTTGGTTTTTAAGTTACATTACAAGTTATTTTTATATTACTTTTATACCACTGGAAGAGTTAGCATCAGGCAAAAAAAAATGCCTATTTTCGTGTATGACTTGCGGAAGCCGCAGCTTCCCCGTCAGTGGGTGTCGCCATAGGCATATTCTTCAAAACGTGTGTTGTTGTGCGTTTAGGGACATGAAATTCTCATTGTCACACAAATCACGTAGGCAATATCGAATGACGACCACCACAAACGAATACGGAGGCATTTAATTCTTAACAGGCTGCCTAACCCAGGGCACCTAACCACACACGAGAAACTCTCAGACTGGTATTTTGTGCAGCCCCTTCACAAAGCCGCCTTGGTTGGGGTCCAGACAGTGGAAGATCTGGAAGATCCGTTCCTCGAGGGGAGGGATCGACCTCTAACGACGGATCTCTCTTTCTAGGGTCCAGACACTTTGCACCAAAACCAGGTCGTCACTTACAAACTTCATACAATACCACCTTGTCCCATAGTACTACCTCGTCCCACACAACAGTACTGAGTACCACCTCATATTACCAAAAAATAAAAATAAAACCCACTTCACCACTGTGTCAAGACATTTTGGCTACCATGAACCATTTATTCATGCATAAAATCATAAATATCCACTGAATGCTACAACTCAGATGCCTTGCGCAGAATTGCACAATTTCATTTTCTCGATGTGTGTACACTTTGAAGACTTTAGTCTTGGGATGATAGAAAGGTGGTGAAAACTTTGATGGCAGTGGTTGGTTAACTGATTTTAAGCTTACCGGTTGGCAATAGTTTTGGGCAAAGTGGCGTTGCCAGGGTGAAGTAGGTGTTTGTATGAGGTTGTTTTGGTGGAAAACGGTTTCGGTGCGAAGTGTCTGCATGGGAACCTGGGCCACTACCACAGCATTTAATCCCAGCTCCCCATAAATTGAGTGTTACTCTTGCCACAGTGAATTCCTATTTTAAGAAGCCAGGCTCACTTTATCTTTGATGACTCTACATATCTAAAAATCAAAGAATAAGTTTTGTTAAATAACTTGCCAGTAGTTCTTGAAATGCTGATCAAAACATGCTGCAGGCTGCCAGAATGCCTGCATGGTTATTATATGTCAAGTTTGGTTACATTGATATCATCATAATTTTGTTTGCACTGCTGAATTTCCTACAATTAAGTATGAGCATAGACCCTCTCTACAGTCTGTGGTATTATGTATTATAAGATTTTGTGGGAAACAACTTTGAGTATAATCGCTCAGTCAGTCAGGTTAAGCTTTAATACATATGAGGAGCGTAAAAGTTGACAAAACAATAATTCCCAATTTAACAAAAATCATTTCTTGAAACATTTACAGGCTGAAGACTTGTCAGACATTTACACATTATGGTGACATAGCAGAGACTGAACTAAGTTTGGCACAAGGTCACCAGTGCTGATGAGGAAAATGTTTAAACCAGGAGCGGCAGTATTTCTGAAGGGGATTGGATTGCAGTGCCGAATTCATGTGCCGTTTGTTGTCAGGGCAACTTCAAGGAAGCTTGTACCTATCTTGTGCCTCGATGGCATAGGATTTAAAAGGAATCTGAGTCAGACTGTGTGGCCAGCAGTCCTAACTCAAGACAATGGCAACAAGTTTCACGCAGAAAATGGAAGTCATGTTTATGCAGAAAGTTATGTGGAAAACATTATCGCTGACATCATTCAAGTAGACACAGTTGGCGAACTGTTTGATGTAATAGATAACTACAGTGGTACACCTCTGCCGTGCGAAGTATCGTCAGCTGCTCTATCCAGACTTCATCATTTGCAGAAAATGAAACCCAAAGATGAAAGGAACTTTGAGAAAACACTTCAGCATCCAGCTGGCAAGATGCTCCTGGCATCCCTCGCAGACAATGCCGTGCACTGTGACACTACAGCTCTTCTTAGTTCTCTTTACACTCTGACCTATCTCCCGGGGGGTTGCCTCGCAAGTGGTTCCGCCGTGCAGAGGTTACTGGAGGAGGCTCAGAGGAGGTTGGACACGATGAACTTTGCAGAGTTGGCGAAGTTCGTTGTCTGTCTGCAGTTCATGAATCGCCACAACAGTCCAGTCACGGGCAGAGTCGCTGAGCTGATGAGAAAAAACCTAAACTGTTTCCAGGCACAAGATCTGCCGTCATTTGCCATCCTTATGGACGCAGTCATCCATCTCAGTTCTGGAAAATTCCAGGCCGAGCTGATGACAAGGACATTGAACTTGCTTAGTTCTGGAGAGCCAAATGAACTCACGATTCGAAAAATCTTATATGCTATGGAAAATGCAAACAACCCTAATCAACTGCTCATTGAAAAATGCATGTTTCTACTTCAACCAAAAATTGAAGAATTTGACACAAAGTGGCTCTATATGTTGTCTATGTTCTATCACAAATTGGAGTGTAGAAATGAGAGTGTGAGAGGCAGTATTCTTTGCAGGGTGAATGAACTGCTCAGTGAATGTAAAGACCCAGATGACGTATCGAGACTTTTTGAAATGGCAATAAAGCACGGCTCTTCTAGTGACATTGTCGGCAAAATTGAGACGATTCTACTTGAGAAATTAGATTGCATTTCCCTTGAATCCTTTGTAAGACTTTGCAGTGCGGTCAGCTGGTCAAATTATTGGTCACCAGTTTTGACCGAGGCGCTCCCCAGGGTGCTGGCGAGATTGCTAAAGAATGCCAGCCATCGTGAGGTGATTAGGATCAGCAAGAACCACATGCTGCAAGATTTAGATGTGGAATCGGTGAATCGGATTCATGGCCAGCTGATGTGTGCATTGGCCGACAACATTAACCCAAGCAATGTTCCGCGCATTGTGAGGTCCCTGTCGTATCTACCGGAGCCGTTCCCCGAGTCGCATAGTTTAATCTTGCAGAAAGTTGTAAGTTCCTACCACATGTTTGACATTCACAAGCTCAGCCTGACAATAAGGGCGTTAAGAAACATATTGAATCACCCGTTTCTGAAGAGTCCTGTTGTGAAAAGACGAAAGTTTGTTTCAACAATGAACAGGTTAAACACTCAGTGTTTTTTACTGCTGGAGAACATGAACCAAAATTCCTCGGAGGCCAGTACAGGTAGAGAAAGCCACCAGCTGATTGCTTGGAAGAAACTGCCTCAAGTTGCCAATTTTCTCGTCAAAAATCGCCTTTATTACTCGAACATCCTTGATAACATTGCACAAACAATACCAGAGCATGTCTACAAGATGTCCCTGTCACAACTGAACAGTATTCTCACAGCGTACTCACAACTTAATCACAGACCTCCAAATGCCGATGAGTTCTATCAGGCCTGTATCAAAGCCTGTCTTGGTAATCTGCAGATCTGGAGGGACCCTATGGAGGTCGTTGACTGTGCCTATCAGCTAGCCATAGCCCAGTATTTCCCAGAAGATCTGATCAGTTTCATTTTCAGCGTGAGGTTTCTGGAAAAACTGGATCAAGTTATAGAAAGTAAGTATATGTCTTGAATACTAATTATACAAAGAAACAGTTCAGAAGTTAATATCCTTGGGTAAGGATTTATTGAAAACAATTTAAACCTTACTGCCACATTCAAAGAATCACATCTTGTTTCTCCCTGAAATCAACAACCTGTGTGATGGAGGAGTTCACCCAGCAAATAGCTGAGCAACAAGGATGTTGAAGACCCTTACATGTCTCCCTCTTACCTGAATGTACTGAATATACTAACCATCAACTCGCCTTGTTTTACACCATCTTTGGCTACGCTGACTTGAGCTGTTCTAATCCAATCACCTTGGTGACTGGTCATGCTAATAGTTTAGAACATTTCAGTGAGTGGATATATACTTATATATATATATATATATATATATATATATATATATATATATATATATATATATATATATATATATATATATATATATATATATATATTATTTATATATATTATATATAATTGTTATTGTGTTAGGGTATATAATTATTGGTATTGAGAAGAAAAAAAGATTTTGTCAAATGATGAATCTTTCTAGAAAATTCATTATAAAACAGAGTTTATTATAAAAAATAATGGTAATAAACAAAATGTGATAACAATAACTCCAAGACAATGCAGATTTCCCTTACTCATTCATCAGGAGAGATATTAAGTGTATTTCTTGAATTCTGCTTGATTGAAATATTGTGTAGTACACTGTCCAAATGCTTGATGTATGTGGTGTACTCAGTTGGTCATTTGAATAATAGTCTGCTTATAATTGCTTTCACAGAATGATAAAATTTAGAACAGCAGAAAAAGTCTGCATCTTTCAAATGTACTTTGGTCCGTCCACATAACCCTTCAACTTAAATACTTTTGCATGGAAATTCATCTGTGTTGGTAGCTAATTACCGTCATTAACTTTTGATCTTAACATGCTAGATTTTTTAGTCACTGAAATTTTTGGTTGCAGCACTACAACCTTCGTAAGCAGAATAACCCAATCTCAATGTCGTGACTGTCATGACATTGAGATCAGGTTATTCTGCTGATGAAGGTTGTAGTGCTGCAACCAAAAATTTCAGTGACTGAAAATCTAGCGTGTTGACATCAAACGTTCAATTGAAAGTAACTTAAATACTGTTTATTATTCTTCCAATAATAAGGTTTGTAAAGTCAGTATCATATTGTAAGTCCAGACACATGACAAGAGATTTGAGTAAATTGTCTTTCGTGACGTTACAGGGTCAACTGTTGGATTTAGGAAACAAGTTCAAGGCAGGCTGATGAAGCTGAACCGGTGTATACAGTTGGAATGTCCAGAAATGAAGTTACCATGGTTTCATGATCAATTCATGCACAGAGGTTGGTATTTATACATGAGTGACATTAACCTTGCATTTGTGAACTTTTTATACACCTCAAAATGTGTGAATGTAATACAGGTGAATTGAAGTTGGAACTTAGAGTTTCACTTTTGAGCGGAACAGCAGCAATGGAATATATAGAGCACCAGTAAAAAAAAAACTTGAAGAAGTCCAATCTTGGTTTCACTGTATCTTTTTATTCATTGTGAGATAAATAGAAATGCCATAATATGTTTGGTTAAATGGTTTAAACACCTGGTTACCTACATTATATATTATTGCCTGAATACATGGGTTTATGTGCCCGAGAGCAAGTGATACTTTGCCCAACGCCATGCCAGGAGGGCAAATTTTCTCCTGCTGCCAGGGCAAATAAACCCATGTATTCAGGCAACAATATTTTTATTACATGCCTCTTAACAGTTAACGATATATGACATTTAGTTACATGCAGGGCATTCTCAAACAATTTCACCATTATCGACCAACATCAAACAGATTTTAATGAAAGTCAAAATAGCAGTGTGTACATGAATATTTTACACCTAGCGTTAAGTGTCTATTTTGATGTCAAAAACATCGAAGGGCTTCACCAGACCGGGTTACTATGGAAACCGGTCTGTACATTGTTTACACGGCCCGCCAACTTCCTGGATGTTCCTATTCAAATCAATGCACTGATTTGTACTCACACTGAGGCATGTAATAAAGATAAATTGTGTTACCAATCACAGATTACCGGCTGTCGGTAAATCCAGTGTTCTAGTTCCGAGGCCAGCATACTTTTAACTTTCAACTTTACTGATCTGATGGACTATCAAATTAATGAATGTGCTTTAATTCAGTATTTTATGTGTACATTTTGATTTACAATACAGCACACCATCTAAAACAGACTATTTGTTTGTCCTGCAAGACTACTGACTTTACAAATTTACTGATCTGATGGACAAGCAAATGCAATGAACGTATGTCTGTTCAGTAAAGAATCTGTACGTGTGGATTTACAATACAACAGGACTTTCTAAAACACACTGTATCTGTTTGCCTTTGAAGGTGAATGGATTTTCGGAATAAACCCTTCCACGCCCATTTCCCTGTCTAGAGGTCCAACTTTACCCTAGAAAACAATGGGATTGGTTCAAGCCACAGTGGTGAAAGGGTTAATGACTGAGAATTAGAATTCTTTTTCCTCTCTATAATTTCCATCATCAGTGATATGATGAGGATCTTACAGTCTATATCAAAATTTGTCTCATGAAAAACTATCGCCAAGTTGATAAGATCCTCAAATCTATACATGCATCTAAATGTACATCTGATTGTCTTTGTGATATATCTGTTGTTCTTTCATCAGGACAGTCACAGACAGTAACCATACTTGACAACATTGAAATCCACCTTACCAACATCCTGGGTGGCCCTGAATATTTCAGAAGGAGTGTCTTCACACCGTATTTGTACAAACTAGGTGAGTGCTTTCCAGCATATCAGTTTGATGTGCTATTGCGTGATCATGTCTATTACAGGGTTGAGTGAAACCACCATCCCAGGTTTATGGGTCAGTAATTTTACTTCTACTAGCTCAAAGATAGTGAAATAACATCGCTGGTAGTTGACATGTCTTTAAGCTTCAAGGAATCCTTCCAAATTTTTTTCCTGTCTTTTCATTGGTTTTGAGATAAGCAAACGTGTACTTTTGTACGAAGGTATCACAATGGAATCAAGCTAATGTCAACTGTCAAATGTATTCTAAGGCAATGAACAGATTCTTAAAAACATTCCATAAGGGTTGATTTCTCTACAGGTGCTAAACACTAAACATTTCGTCAGCATTAATAAAGCCCTGAGAAAAGAATAACTTGTGCGAAAAATTGAAATCTTTGACAAGTGATACATTTTAAATTTAAAGTACTGTACTGACTGATTGAATAGTCAGTCTGTATACTTTCTATGAAGATTGATTACCATGCAAATTTTTCAAAATCTTTGATTGCAGGTTTTGACATGGTATTGTCCAAGGATAACCAACCATTGGTCTGTGCTGACTATGGCAGTGCACTTGACCTGACCCAGGGTCCCAAAGGAGATACATCCCATAATATTCAGTGGGGAGTCATTCAGAAGCAGCTGCCACCGGGAGCACAGAGGTTGGTTCAGTGCTTTATGAGATTTTCTGTACAATACTGGAAACGTACTATTTCACGTTTACAATACATTTGTGTTTAAAGTATATAAACTTAAGTTTATGGAATGTCAAGATTTCAAAGTTTTTAATTTGTGTTAAAGTAGAAACAAAATATCACAACTTTCAGCTTCCATACATGTCCTGTCAAAGAAATGCTAAGATTACACCCACATTTGATTGTCAGTGTATTAAAATTCATCACATCTTGTGATGTGCAATATTTGCTTCCTTGGAAGTTGTCTCTAAATATTGGCACAAACAGAAATTGGAAATGGCAATATAAAGTACCCCTGGATATTTATACTGATGTGTCACAATATGAGAGAAAGAGTAATCTAAAGAGACTATAGCTGCAAATTTTGCTGGCTGTTTAAAATATTTTTGTTTTTAATATCGGCAATATTAACTTTTTCTTCTCCACAAAAAATATGAAGATTCACAGCATTTAGCTTGTCAACTCAGCCTTTACTTGTGTTAGCCAAATTTTAGTTGCTGGCAGGTGTATTCTAGTCCACAATAAAATTTGAATGTAAATATACTGGACCAGGTGTAAATGCTGTGTTTGACAAGCAGAAAGATTTGTTTTTCAGTATGCCTTGGTCTGTGGAACAAGAGCTTGCACTTGATCTCTGAAACGAAAAACTGAAAAGTCAATCAAAGTTTACACCTGTACCGTTCCTCCGAATGCATTTGTGCACTAATGTAACTCATTCAATCATTGTTTTTCCCACAGAGTTGCCATTGACTATCTGGGTGCCAAGTATTTCTGCTCCAACACGAACCATCCAATGGGTTACCAAGAGATGAAGAGACGCCATCTTGAAATTATGGGATATAAATATGTTATTGTAAGTGACATTGTAACTTTCCAAAGAAAAAAATTCCTTTTCTATATTAATTATAAAAATCAAAGGTCAAAATGGAAAGTTTGGGTCAAGAAAAACAACTTGCATAAATTTTACCGATATTTGTAATTCAATATGTCTGCCATATGTGACACAAAGTCTGTGAATTACAAGATAATGAAAGACACTGAAAACTTCACATCTCTACTGGTTACATTATTAGTCCCCACAAATAGCAGATCAAAAAGATATTTTAAATATGAGAATGTGCAAAAATTGTTCTCCAAGTGTGATTACCCCTAACCAATTCACCAAAATTCCCACTGGTTCAACATTAGTCACTATAACTATTTGTAGCAATGGGTTTTGTCCAAACCACGGAGATGAAACATTAAAATATTTCTACTCGGGTTTCCTGTAATGGTTGCCATATCTTTCTTTCATTAGATTCCCCACTTTGAGTGGAAGTCAATGACGCTATCATCGCAGCAAGACCGGGAAGGCTACCTCATTAAGAAAGTATTTCAAAATGTGTAAATTCACAATGTGAAACACAGCTACAGAACAACATGAATGTGTGGATTGAATGCTGTTTGATTCCTGTATAGATTCAAATTATACTGAATACCAATTGCATACTGCATGTTGTGCAAGCAATATGGCTATTTTCACTTTACTTGATTTCACAGAAATTTCTTCGAATACATTCTGGTACATTGCTTGCGAAATACGTTTTTTCTGAAAGGCCATTTAAAGAAAATTCTTTGTTTGCCATCTTTGGATTTTTGACCAGCCAGGGGGAAGAACAAATTAGACAAAAACACACAAGTGTATTAACATAAGCTCAATTTATGGTTTCTTTTGGAAAAATCAAATTTTTATTTGTAATAGTGTTCATATTGTGTTTGTTTTCTTAATTTTCTCTGAAAACCTACCACGTGGGGGGAGGGGGGTAAATGAAGAAATTTATTTAAAGCATCTAAGCATGTTATTCCAATTTAAATCTTGGGATGTCATATCAGATAAGGCCACTTAGCACAATTTAAATTGTGATGTCATATGAGATAAGGCCAGTGAGCACTTTTCATTTTAATGACTTCTTGACATCATTGCATTATCTGATTGTAATCAGGCATAGCCACTGAAACTATGTATTGAACTGCACTTACAATTGATGGATTTACGTAAGCGTTGATCATCAATTCCATATGCCAAAGCGTTACAAAAGTTGTAATCATTTTATGAAGACAAATGAAATTAAACTACTTGTTTGTGACTTTCCGTTGTGGAATTTCTCAGCTCAATCTAAGCTCAATAAACCATAAAGTGTATTCTATGAAGACCAAAACAATTTGAAGCAAATGTATTCTGTCAGTGTATATATCTATGTTTATGCATCATCTTTGTGTGTGTATGTGTGTGTGTGTGTGTGTGTGTGTGTGTTTGTGTGTATTGTTTGTGCGTCAGTGTCTCTGTTTGTGAGGTCAGATGAAAGTGGTGAGCAACTTTCTGCGATAAAAGAATGCGCGAAAATGATGTTTTGATCACCTTTCATTATTCAATCGCCAGCCTAGCAAAGCATCCTGCAAATTTTTGTTGACTGCTAATATCTCAGCCATTTTGAACCTCTTGGTCTTTTAACAATAAATTTCACTCTTCATAAGCAGTCAACTTGAAAGGTTCACTCAAAGAGTAGCTACTTTGTGCACCATACATTCAAAGGTACCTGTTGTACACGACCCATAATCTTTCAAAAGTTTATAATATTTCTTTACAGTCACACTAGTTTTGAGGACGCCAAAACTTCAGTTGCAAATACTAGTAAATGAAAGAGTTCAGTGTAAAGATGCTTTTTGCAATATGGTCAGCATTCAATGGCTCTAAATAATGTTGGCATTTTGTTATGTCAGGCCAAAGCAGTTGCAAGTGGGAGAATTGTGTTTCCAGTGTTTTAAAGGTGTGCTATATTCATGGTGCATTGTACCTACACGATTTGTTGACTGTAGAGTAAAAGTTGCTGCAATTTGTGGTCAACAGATCAAGGTACAGAGACATTGGCATTAAGAAAATGTGTTTTAATAATTTTACCAAGTTGGAATGCCTCTTTAATATGCAAGCAACACTAACCCAAATCTAATCAGTTCTTGCAAGTAGCATATGGTACCTGTGTATCAAATCTGACTTGAATCTGTTGAGGCATTTTTGAGTTATCGTATAAACAGACAGACAGACACACACACTAACACACACACACGGACAGACAGACATCCCTCCCTATGACATTAGCCTACATGTGAACACGTGAGCTAAAAAGGAAGAGAGAGAGAGAGAGATTCAAGTCCTTTGTTTTCCTTTCGTTTTTTATTTTGTTTCTTCGAAATGACACATCGCTGGCTTAGGATAAAGGTGACTCTAGAATGGCCACAGAGGCATTGATTACATGTTGGTGTAGAATGTCAGGGTGACAAAAAACACAATTAATCATCATGTGCATATACTTTTGACCTGGATATGTCTTTTACGGTAAAGGATGTAAAGAGTTGTGTAGTAATATACATAATAAACGTTGAAAATAGCATTGGGCATTTTGGTGAATCCATGCACCATGAACATGTGTAAACCTGCTTCTTAATGTTGAAAAACCAGAGTGTATAAATGTAAGTTATGAGAGAGAGAGATTTTGTCTAAAAAATATCCAGGTCGTTGGGGGGGGGGGAGAGAGAGAGAGAGAGAGAGAGAGAGATTTTGTCTTAAAACTGTTCAGGTCGTTGGTAGTGAGAGAGAGAGAGAGAGAGAGAGAGAGAGATTTTATCTTAAATAATTCAGGTCGTTGATTTTCTTTTCGTTTTTATTTTGTTTCTTCGAAATGACACATCGCTGGCTAGGAATAACGGTGACTTTAGAATGGTCACAGAGGCATTGCTAATATGTTGGTGTAGATTCCAATAATGACAAAAACAATTAATCATAATGTGCATATACGTTTGACCTGGATATGTCTTTTACGGTAAAGAAATATAGAGTCGGGTAGTGAAATATAGAATAAACATTGAAAATTACATTATACTTTTTCCATGCACCATGTCTATGTTTTGATGCATCCATGCACCATGTATATGTGTAAACGTGCTTCTTGATATTGAAAAACCAGAATGTTGAGAGAGAGAGAGAGAGAGAGAGAGAGAGAGAAGAGAGAGAGAGAGAGAGAGAGAGAGAGAGAGAGAGGAGAGATTCAAGTCCTTTGTTTTACTTTCGTTTTCTACTTTGTTCCTCCGAAATGACACTTCGCTTGCTAAGGATAAGGTGACACAAGAATGGCCACAGAGGCATTGATTACATGTTGGTGTAGATTCATATGGTGACAAAAAACAATATTAATCAAAGCGTGCATATACTTTTGACCTGGATATGTCTTTTACGGTAAAGGATATAAAGAGTTGTGTAGTAACATACAGAATAAACGTCAACTTGAAAATAGCATTGGACGTTTTGGTGATCCATGCACCATTTACATGTGTAAACCTGCTTCTTAATGTTGAAAAACTAGAATGTATAAATGTAAGTTATGAGAGAGAGAGAGATTTTGTCTAAAAAATATCCAGGTCGTTGGTAGAGAGAGAGAGAGAATATTCAGGTCGTTGGTTTTCCTTTCGTTTTTTATTTTGTTTCTTCGAAATGACACATCGCTGGCTAAGAATAAAGGTGACTCTAGAATGGCCACAGAGGCACTGATTACTTGTTGGTGTAGATTCTCATGGTGACAAAAAACACAATTAATCATAGTGTGCATATACTTTTGACCTGGATATGTCTTTTACGGTAATGGATGTAAAGAGTTGTGTAGTAATATACAGAATAAACGTCAACTTGAAAATAGCATTGGACGTTTTGGTGAATCCATGCACCATTTACATGTGTAAACCTGCTTCGTAATATTGAAAAACCAGAATGTATAAATGTAAGTTATGAGAGAGAGAGAGAGATTTTGTCTAAAAAATATCCAGGTCGTTGGTAGAGAGAGAGAGAATATTCAGGTCGTTGGTTTTCCTTTCGTTTTTTATTTTGTTTCTTCGAAATGACACATCTCTGGCTTAGGATAAAAGTGACTCTAGAATGGCCACAGAGGCATTGATTACATGTTGGTGTAGATTCTCATGGTGACAAAAACACAATTAATCATCATGTGCATATACTTTTGACCTGGATATGTCTTTTACGGTAATGGATGTAAAGAGTTGTGTAGTAATATACATAATAAACGTTGAAAATAGCATTGGGCGTTTTGGTGAATCCATGCACCATGTACATGTGTAAACTGCTTCTTAATGTTGAAAAGCCAGAATGTATAAATGTAAGTTATGAGAGAGAGAGAGAGATTTTGTCTAAAAAATATCCAGGTCGTTGGTAGAGAGAGAGAGAGAATATTCAGGTCGTTGGTTTTCCTTTCGTTTTTATTTTGTTCTTCGAAATGACATATCTCTGGCTTAGGATAAAAGTGACTCTAGAATGGCCACAGAAGCATTGATTACATGTTGGTGTAGATTCTCATGGTGACAAAAACACAATTAATCATAGTGTGCATATACTTTTGACCTGGATATGTCTTTTACGGTAAAGGATGTAAAGAGTTGTGTAGTAATATACATATAAACGTTGAAAAATGACATTGGATATTTTGGTGAATCCGTGCACCATGTACATGTGTAAACCTGCTTCTTAATATTAAAAAAACCAAGAATGTATAAAATTAAGTTGAGAGAGAGAGAGAGAGAGAGAGAGAGAGAGGAGAGAGAGAGAGAGAGAGAGAGAGAGAGAGTTTTTCCGTGATATATACAGGCCCTTGGCTTTCTTTTCGTTTTCTATTTCGATTCTCGGTAATGACGCATCGATGGCTTATCTTAATAGCGGCTGCAGGATAGTTACCAAGAACTCGATAGGAACTAAGGGGTCGTTCTGTCATTACAGCTGGGGATAAGCCACGGATATTCAAAGGGGCACCTTAAGTTTGAAACTGCAAAATGGGGGAGGGGGGTCATGTATTTTTCAAACAGCTTGGAGGGGGTCACTTCATTTTCATAAGTATTTGTCCCGTCAAAAAAAAAGTTTCAGTGTTAATAAATATTCTTGGAGATAAAAATGATTCGCTGCATGATTTCATTTCCTGAAGTCATTTAAATGTAAACCCAAACAAAAGTATTATCTGTCACATGAACGTCTTGTCTTGGCAATTCTTAGGCTTTGTCTTACATTGAATCGAGCTCACTGTGAGGCCAATGAACAATGCCTGTTACTTACATATTAGAGATATAGCAAGTTTTGTCAGGGAAAGTATTTAATGGTTATTTGTAGACTACTAGTACCATGAAAAGTGAAATTATACTTTTAGGTGAAATTTCAATATCATAATCGTTGTCCGCACTCAACTTCTGGCACATATATCCATTTTAACCATCCTATTCTAATCAAGTGTATTAATATGAATAATCGAGAGTGCATAAATACACAGATTTAACTACTTTTGTATTAGAAAAAAAATATTCATAGTTTCTCCATAGACTCCCATGTATACTGGCAGTGAAATTCCAAAGTCAGATTTCTTGTACACATAATATGCACCTTCAAAGGTATACTGTCACCTGTTCCAATTTTGCCACAGTTACCATGGAAAGAGAGAATCTACCAATCACAGATTTTAAGCGGGTGACCGCTTTTTAAAAACAGCGCCCTCACATGGGCATTTTGAATACCAAGGAACGCCCCTTTGATCATATATGGGCATATTGATTATATATGCATATTGATTATATATGGGCATATTGATAGTCAAATTGTTTGTACACATGCTAATTATAACAACCCTATTCAAATTAAGTGCATTTATGTCAATTATAAAATGTCTATAAATGCGTAGATATTGCTAGTTTTGTATTGAAAAAGTATTACATAGTTTTCTCATAGACTACCATGTATACTAAATCAACATCAACAGCTGATTATCAAATAAATACAAACATCAAAATTTTGTACACACATGCTCGCGTAAAAATATTGTGCTCCACCTGTGCCTTCAGTCCAATCCCTTTGTAGGGTGATTTCAAAATTAAAGCAAGTCAGAAGGGGAAATTTGATCATTTACATCTTGTTAGTTCGAAGGGGGTTATTTGCAAAAATCTGAATCTTTTTTTATTCTATCGCTCCCTCCCCCTGAGGTGTTTGTGTGTGAATGTTACCTTAAGCAATAAGAGGGGCGTCATGAAATTTTTGTCATCTTAATAGGGGTCATCAATTGTTTGGTGCAATGGTAGGGGTGATTCACTTATTTTGACTGATACGTAGAAAAATTTGCTGGCCAAACCCTGGCCATAATAACTGAACACTCCCTAAATTGAGATAATTGGATTGTGAAGTATTGTCGATATAATCTGCAAATGTAACCTCATCTGCTTTCCTTTTAAGTTTTACACTTTATTTTATGAGTAATTTGTAATATCGCAACATTCAGCAATAGGGCACCGAACAGTTTTGAGAAATTTGAAAAATATAACGATACAATTATCCAAAATTAGTTCCAATCGTGTTAAAAGCATTATTGATAGGTTTGTGTAGATTTCAATGGTGACAAAAAATTATCGTAGTATGCATATACTTCTGACCTGGATATGTCTTTCACGGAAATTGAAATAAAGAGTCGAGAAGTGACATACGGTTTAAACATTAAAAATTGGACATTTCGGTTAATCCCAGTGCCATGTGTAAACCTGCTTGGTTTCCTTTCGTTTTTATTTTCGATTCTCGGTAATGACGCATTGCAGGCTTAGTCACAAAGGCGTTCTTGATATATTTGTGTAGATTTCAATGGTGACGAAAAATTGTCAAAGTGTGCATATACGTTTGACCTGGATAGGTCTTTCACGGAAACTGAAATTTTGAGTCAGGTAGTGCATTCCATTGGACGTTCTGATGAATCCCTACGCCATGTTTAAAGCTGCTTCTGTAGTATAGAAAAAAATAGAATAATGTAATCAATGTTAGTGATAAATTATAAATTAATGTAAATCTGAGAGAGAGAGAGAGAGAGAGAGAGAGAGAGAGAGAGAGAGATGTGTGTGCGAGGCCCTTTGAAAGAAATAGTGTTCTGTTTCTAGTGTGCAACTGTAGCTGGGTTCGAGCAAGACGGATGACATATGGTTTGGTATGACATACATAATTACTGTCCTTGTGAGTGACTCTCAATCATAGATACGGTAACTATAGCTTCAGCCACAGTTTCGTTTGCTAGAGTAGTTATGTTTTTATTTTTTTATATTTTTCTGTACATTCTCATTTTAGTCACTGATATTCATTCCACACATCACGACAAAATATAGTTAGCACATGTCAGTTTTTAATAAATGACATAAAAATAAAAATAGATTCGTGATCCCTAAATCTACTTTGACTCACTGACTCACGGTTTGGGCTAGACTAGCTGTAAGCTATATCACGACTTCATTTACTCTCTACTTCGTTATTTTCTCCCTCTCGGTTTCATGTATTATGTAACTGACTTTTCAAATCGGGTTTATAAAAATAGCGTCAAGGACACTGAAGCTCCTCAAGTGTTAGGCCAGTTGAACTAGTTGATTGTTGGTAAGCAGTAATTGGCTTGGTGGCATGGGGTTGGGATATGGGTTACACAAGATTTGTGTTAGATACGTTTAACTATATATACAGTATGATTCGGCTCATTAATATAAGTTGCATACATTAACACCAATCTGTCCTAATGGAGTACGTGGCAGTTTATTATCAGGCGACTAGTAAAGTGAGTAAGCGCCATTAACTGCATTGGAATGCAGGTTAGCCACCGTAATTTCTCTGTCAGCACTCAAGTGAAAATTGCTTCATTGTGTTTTTCAACATTTACAATTGTAGTATACAAGTGAATTGCATTTTCACATTGATCTGCTTGACCAGAAAATTCGTCAGCCTTTTGCTGAAGTAGGTTTATATCTTCTTGTGTATATTGGCCAACTCTGAGACGATTAAGTAATTCTGCAAAATGTTTATCATCTTTCTGTCACATAATATCTGTCAGTTCATGCACTGTAAAGTACTCTTTCCAGAGGTTTATTGATAAAGGGCCATATCCCTGGTATAGATCTTTAAAAATCCATCCATCCATGACAGGTTTGAGTTGCAACATATCACCTACAGAGACTATTGACACACCACCAAATATCTTATTTCCTTTGATTTCTTGAAGATGGAGATTAATAAAAGTGAATAAACTGTTACCAACCATGCTAAGTTCATCAATGATGACAACTGATAAATTCATATATTTTGTTTGTAGAGTGTTTAATTTGTCAGTGTGTAATGGTTTATAACGAAAATCTTGACTTGCTGGTATTTTAAAAGCAGAATGAAATATAGCTGCAAAGCAGCGATGACCAGATTTTGAGACATCTCTGTGCACAGGGGCAATAGAGAAATAAATATGCAAAAAAGATGAAAGGCTACAGTAGTATTTGTGAAATTGAGGTCAAAGGTCATCGAGGTCATGTGACATTTTGTCAAAAAAATTGTATCCCATAGTTATCTCTATATACCAAAAATCAGACCTCTAGCTCTATTGGCTTGCCCAGAATTAGATATGTGCATAATTAATAAGGTACAGGATATGGCACCATAAGGTCTCCCATCATACCAAATATGAAGGGTGTAGCACTTGTGGTTACTGAGTTATGGCCATATATGTATATTTGGGGTCAAAGGTCATTCAGGTCACAAAATATTTTGTCAAAAAAATTGTATCTCATAGTTATCCCTATATACCGAAAATCAGACCTCCAGCTCTATTGGTTTGCCCAAAATTAGATATGTGCATAATTAATGAGGTACAGGATGTGTCATCATTAGGTGTCCCATCATACCAAATATGAAGGGTGTAGCCCTTGTGGTTACTGAGTTATGGACATATATGTATATTTGGGGTCAAAGGTCATCAAGGTCACGTGATATTTGAAAAAAAAATTATCCCATAGTTATCCCTACGTACCAAAAATCAGACCTCTAGCTCTACTATTAAGCCCAGAATTAGGTATGTGCATAATAATGAGGTACAGGAAGTGGCTGGTCATGTGACATTTTGTCGAAAAACTTTGCTCCCATAGTTATCCCTATGTACCAAAAACACACTGAAGTTGACAGCCAGTTACAGTGAAATTCGATCAAGCTGCAGAACCTCATTAATCAAGGTGTTGTTTTAATCGATGTGTATCAGTGATTTTTAAGACATTAGGGAGCCGTCATTATTTATGGTCTGGAAGGGGGGGGGTCGGAGGAATCTGAGGGGGGTCACTCAAAAATTGAAAGCTACAAGGGGGGTTGCTCAAAAGTGGAGAACAAGAAGGTAGGGGGGGGGGGGCTACTCAATTTTGTTGATATGTACTGAAGCATTTAATGAAGTTATGAATTAATACAACAATAATAGTAAAGAACAGCAATATGTATGCTTGAGATATGTATGATATATATATATATATATATATATATATATATATATATATTTATATATATATATATATATATATGTGTGTGTGTGTGTGTGTGTGTGTGTGTGTGTGTGTGTGTGTGTGTGTGTGTGTGCGTGTGTGTGTTATCAGCTAATTATCAGCTATTCGACGTGGCAAGCTTATGTTAGAGGCTAGTACTGAGTACATTTTTCAGTGTTCCTGATAAAAGATTGATATACTTGCCTGATCATTCATGAGAAACGTCTGCTTTCTATATTCTACATTGTATAGGTTACCGATAGGCGACACTGCATAAAACCCCTATAATACTTACTGTATTAACATGGATTATTGCCTGTATTTTAGCTGAAGAGTGCATATACAGATGAATACAGTCAAGAATTCATTTTTTGTATTCAGCAAGCCTGTATTTATGTGAATTCATGTGAATTAACGTGTATTATTCTATAATACAGGCAACTCATTAATGTGAATTTATCTGAATTATTGGATTTTCATGCAGTGCGAAAATGTGTAAAGCAAGCTAATTCTGATTCTATAAAGTTTAAACCAGTGGAATGCCTTGACAACAAACCCATCTTTTATTGCAGGAAAATGATAAAATAAATAAACGTGAATAAATGTTTGTCTGTTGCTATTTTTCGTTTTCAAAAATGTAATCTTCATTGAAATCAGTGAACTGGATTATACGTTTTGGAATACTGTCTCAGATTTCTGTTCCTTTGAGTTTTTTATTCGGAAAAAATCTGAAAAAATACTCCCCAAGTGCTACCAAATAACACCATTTTAATCTCTAGTTTTCAAAGCTCCAATGCAATCGCTTGCACGGTCGCTTGTGGTGCTTTCGCACCACATCGACACCCTCTTGTAAAAAACTTCTACGGAGAACACTGCATGTCATCAGAGCACTGGGATACAGACCTTGTACAGGTCTGTACAGGGCCTGTCGCAGCAGCAATCCATTTTACTGTGTACATTTTTAACTTTCCCTATTTTTTTTTTGGGGGGGGGTCACTCAAAATTTCTGTAGCAGAGAGGGGGTTACTCAAACACGTCATGGTTGGCAGGGGGGTTACTCGAAATTTTGGAGTTTCTAAAGCAATTCCTCCGACCCCCCAGGCCGTAAATAATGACGGCTCCCTTAACACACTGGGCTTCATGTGGTCTTGTTTACATCTTTAATCAGCAACATGCTCTCAGTGTGTCAACACACCAGGGCCACTCCATGCATATCAGACAGAGAAACATAAACAAATCACCAAGCTTTGCAACATGTCATGTATCTTTTTTTTTTATTTGTGATGAACAAGTGAGCGTGAAATTTCAGTAGCTTTGGTAATTGACTGGCTAGACCAGCATCATAAAACTTACATGTTCAAAATACATTTGTAAATGTATTTGTGGAGTTCCTAATTGGTGCTAGATCCTTTTCAACATAGCGATTCTAATGACATAAATGTAGAAAAAGAAATATGGTGTGGTACAAGGCATCCTTTTCACTGAAACACTCACAAACATTATTATGGTGTGTTCTATTACTTGTAGCTCATTTCCTTTATACCATTTAGACAAATTGTTTCACTATTATTTCTATTTTTAGTTTTAAGGTATTTTTAAAGTTGTAACAGCACTAGTACTTTCTCTTTCGTTCTGTTTTTGAGGTAAACTGTGATGAGAATGTTACCTCACAGTATTTCATCATTCTATTCATTTGTAAGAGCTAGGATTGCAATGATTAGACTGTTGTTAGCAACAGAAAACTTATCATTGTGTCCTATCAGGAATTCCAAAAATTGTTTAACATGTAGATTCACTGAGACTGGACAAGCGAAAATTTCAAAAACTTGGTGAACTTTCATGCTCACTTAAGCTTGTTCATCGGGAATAAAAAAGAAACATACATGACATTGCAAAGCTTGGTGACTTGTTTATGTTTCTCTGTCTGGCGTTCAGTGGAGTGGCCCTGGTGTGATGTGTAACTGAAGAGGTGTAGCTGATTAAAGATGTAAACAAGACCACATCAAACCCTGCTGTGTTAATGTCCTAAAAATCGCTGATACACATCGATTAAAACAACACCTTGGCTAATGAAGTTTTGCAGCTTGATCGAATTTCACTGTAATTGGCCCCAACATACACCAGTTTATCACATGACACATGGACACACAGATGGAAGTTCATTGGCCAAATCTTGACAGAAGGAAGTAAAAGTTGACGGAAGGAAGTAAACGTTGACGCCGCCGTACTGGTTTCAATTCTAACAGCTCCTCAGTATATAAAACTGAGGAGCTAATAAAATTATTACTATTAGTACTTCACTACAAATGCCAATGCCAGCTATGAGGATTTCACAAAAACATGCACAGAACATAAATGAACAGTTTCGTTTCATTTCGTTTTTTCATTGAATTTTGTTTCGTTTCGTTCTGTTTTGTTTCCTTGAATAGAATCAGATTAGGGGAATCTTTAGCGAAACGAAAATGTTGTCTATGAAGCTTTAATTACTTTTCATGAGGAAAGCCTGCATTGCCTTACACTCGAAGTGATTACAACGGTTCTTGCACACTGGTTACGTAAAACATCAAGGAATCTGGCAGATAGAATTAACACTGGGCACTTGAGTTTTCATCCATGGAATAAAACAACGTCTACCTTATTCACAATAAAATTTGAAGCTGAACCGACTGCTGCAACTATCATAGCTCTGCAAAAAGTTTTTTAAATTCAACTTTAATCAAGGATTACTTAAAACTGTCAGGAAAACACAAAATTAATAATCAAGTATATTTAGGTACACACTCTCAATGACGCCATAAAAGCGAAGACAAATGACTGACGTTGCCGTTTGAACAATACCATTTTTTTTCTAGGGTAAAAATAGAGCTGCGCTGAAACACTGCCGATAACGACAATAAAATCAACTCATTATGTAGGGTAAGTCTATACAGCACTACTCTTACATGTAGTGGGATCATGCTGTGTACTGATTATTGAAGTTTGTTGGTGATATAACTTATCCTGAATATGTTCATGTCTATCTAAGCTACGCCGCTATGAGTTATTTAGTATCCAGCTTTTGTAAAAGTAAAATGTTACATAGCAGTGGCGATATGAAAGATTCTGCAATTTCAAACTGCGTTTTCAGGCATATTAACACTTGTGTAGTTTCTTTTCATTTCATTTCGTTTCGGTTGGTTTTGTTTCCTTTCACTAAATAGTAACATTACATTTCCTTTCGTTTCGTTTTGCTAAATAGCATAAGTCGGCTACGAGACGACATACAAAGAACAGCACTGTGTACGTGCACCCTGACCTTAATGGTTCAAAGGTGAGTGTCGTCAGCCACAATTGTACGCATTGTTTCACACTGAAGTCACCACAGCGTGTTATCCAGGCTATACAAAGAGACAGAGTATCAGCAGCTAAACTGTTAAAATGCTCGTTGGTGAGTAAAAATTTACAGAATGTATTGCTAAGCTGTATGAATAATAAGCTTTCATGATGCCATCTACATGTGCTAGGTTATTTGTAAAGTACCTTTACAGGGTTTTCTCTCAACTGCACACTTGCACAAATAGCGCATTTCGAGCCATTGTCTGCCCCGAAAAAATTACAGACAGCACGGCACGCACAAAACACACCAGATAAAGACGTCCATCGGTGCATGTTTTTATGGATTAAAACCCCCGAATTCGGACCAAATTGTCCAAGGGAAATACGTCAAATTCTGTGTCGGGAGAAGCTGTCGGTGACAAATTGACAGAAGATGGTGAGCAGCCGAGCACATCACAAGCTGATAAGCATCATGGTGTCGATGTCAGTAAGATTGTTGCATGCGACATTGATGACTGAACTGGGTGACGATTGTAATGACATCGGCGAAGCCCTTCCTTGAAGGAAAACAGTTAAAATGGCATTGTTGATATGTTTGTGTATATTTCCATGATGACAATAAACCAATAAATCTTAGTATGCATGTACTTTTGACCTGGATATGTCTTTCACGATAAAAGACTTAAAGATACACAATGGTTCAGATGAGAGTCGATAGCATCATTTTATACTTTGTAAAAACGAAAGACCACCGCACAGTTTATTTATTTCTAAGTGATCTTAATATTAGGCGCATGGTCTACAGCTAAGAAATCGTCGTTATTTATGATGGGTTCTAGAGAGCTGTATTGGTGCATAAAAATTGCACATTTGCTACATTTTTACCATTTTGTTCTCGAAGTGCTCGTGAACATGCATGCCCTCATTATATAAAATAAACATTCAGAGTGCATTGGAAATTTTAGTTAACTACATGCATCATATCTAAACCCACAGCAAAAAGGAATATATGAATGTTCAATGTTAAAATGGCTATATGGAGAGAGAGAGAGAGAGAGAGAGAGAGAGAGAGAGAGAGAGAGAGAGAGAGAGAGAGAGAGAGAGAGAGAGAGAGAGAGAGAGAGAGAGAGAGATTGTAGGAGATATATGCAGGCCCTTGGTTTCCCTCTTGACGGAGATATGCAGGACCTTGGTTTTCCTTTCATTTTCCTTTTCGATTCTCGGTAGTGACGCATGGCAGGCTAAGCATAATAGTGGCTGCGGAACAGTTAAAATGACATTGTTCATACGTTTGCATAGATTTCCATGGTTACAATGAAACCATTTATCTTCCTGTGCATATACTTTGACCTGGATATGTCTTTCACGATAATAGAAATGGAGATTCACAAACGTTCAAAGATGAGAGGAGCGACCAACACACAGTTTGTTATCCCTGAGTGACCTTTAGCTTAGGTGCATGGTCTGCAGCTTAGAAATCGTCGTTATTTACTTTGGGTACTGGAGAGGGTATTGGTGCAGAAAAATTGCACAACTGGTAAATTTAACCCTTATATTCTATAAGTGGTCGAAAACCTGTAGGTTCTCATCGTATGTCACTTGTAGCTGTAGGGATATTAAGCGTTGTAACATCGTATATCTCAAACCCATACACTCATGCTTGATAACAACGTAGTGCCCTCCCGATACTGAACTGTTGTAAGTTATTTCTAAAGAGGTGTCACACGAGCATATCTACAGCCTTTGATAACAGGTGATGTCGCCATTAACAACTGTCAAGCTCTGCGTTAGACATAATGCATTTTTAAGTTGCATGGTAAGGACTGAACGTAAATTAGCAGGGGGGAGGGCCGGGGAGATTTCGCAAGAGAGTGGCCAAAAATCATAACCCTCCCCAAAATTTAGTCCAAAATTTATGACCCTCCCTTAAAGCAAGGCTGAAAAATTTGTGACCTTCACTAGTGTCAAAAAATAGAATATTACAAATTCATCGAATCTGCGACGTTCAAAAAAAATCGTTCAAAACTTGAGTTGGGATTTACAACACAGGGCAATATAGATGGATACCAGCAAAGGATGCCTGCAATTTTTTTTTTGCTTCTGCTTGTTGGAAGAACAAGTCTAGATATAGATGTCAGCCTTACCCAAGAATACTTCAATGACTCGGTGTCAGACACATTTGACCAGCATGGGTAAAACTAATCGTGTAGACAAAAATCTGGATAATTCTAAGCTACAGATTTTTCAGTACTTTTAATAAAGGGAAAACCCTGATTTCTCTTTCTACACAATATGCATTTCAATTGTTATGATAATGGTATAATATACTGTTTAAACTCTTACACTGTTTAAACTTAGTATCCTTGTTCAGGTGTGGTATGGGTGGATTGTTCCGGGGAACACCATAGGATAAAATCTATGATTAAATTAATTCATTGTTTGATTTCTGCACAAGTTTGATGAAATGCTCGATTTTCCATTTTGTCTGCACCCTTGTAAATGTGGAACAAACCACAAAAAACAGTTTTAAGATTTCACTGGACACAAAAAATGACACCACTGCTCAAGTGTCATCAGGCTATGCTGTCAAACTGAATCAATACTGAGCATATCATGCTAAAACACAGTAACTAATACTGAAAAATTCTGAAAATAATATTCAGCTCCTGTCCTCTTTTATTTTTTACTGCATATAATTTGTTTAACTTCCTCGCCAGGTTTGTTGCAGTCCCTTTAACAAACTTGTGGTACAGCGCACATTTATTTCAGCAAACTCAGACAATTGCCAGGTCAGAGTTGTGACAGCAAGTCTGAACACATTTAGAGTACTGCAAAGTGATTGGTCTGATGTCGTTGTTCAATCATACATCTAAATTAATTTTACCATTTATAAATTTTCTATAGTAAAAATGAAACCATTTTTCCATGTAAAATTCTGAAATCTTATGAATTTATGTAACTCTGACCTGCAAAGTAAACAACAAGAATACCAACAACACATTGTCCATACACCATTGTTTCAAATTACAGTGACTGACAGACAAAAATAACAAAACAGCAAACATGGAATTCAGTCATTTTCACTGGCCACTAAAGGGACAAAGTCACTCATTTTTGACAAAATTTTGGTCATTTTAATTTCTGTTTAATATGTGCTTTTCTGCTGGTCACTGAAATGGGCTCAATTGCAATCTATTGTTGTCACATGTGCATGGATATAGCATGTGATCACTTAATAATTTAATTTAAGGTATTTACCAAAAATTGTAACACACTAAATTTCACATGTTTATGTCTTATAAAAGGTAAGCATTGAATTGCAATTGCAATAACTAGAGAGTGAGCAAATTTCGGTGAGAATGATATATCAAAATAAATTTAAATGGCAAAATAATGTCAAAAATGAGCAACTTTGTCCCTTTAACTTAATACATATCTAGTACAGATTCTTTTCATGCAAGTGTCAAGCCGCATGACCATTGCACTATTATAGGGTTAAAATGGTGGCAATGAATATTTTTTTATAATTGGTGCATTGACAAGATAGTACTGTAAAATTTTGACAAAACTAGCTTTGCCCAAAGTATCATAATATTACCCATTTCTGAACAGGGTGTAAGATTACACCACCATGTGAACTCGCACATATTTCGAATATGAAAGTGTAGTCCTCTGCTGAGTGCCGAATCATGTATGTTGTACACCACGGAGGTAGACACCAAGCATAGCATCATGTAAAAAAAGTTAAAGTCTTGGTACTAGATGACCGCTAAACAAGATCGGCAGTCTGCTTGTTTCAAAGCTATTAAAAACTTTCGTCTGGGCCTATTTCATATCATACTTGACCCCCTGGACTTGATCTGCAGCTTGGAACGTATATTGTATTCGACTGGAAAATGACAGTAACTTTAACGTCTTTTTAAGCCAGAGATTAAAGCTTAAAGCTTAGTCTCTAATTTGAGAAAAAATAGATTAGCAATGGAAGTGTTTGTTATGTAAATAAACCGCCCTAATTACTCGTACATCTCAACAGTTTGTGTGTGTTTCCCCGATTTTCTCCCCATTTATGATCTTGGGAAGGGTACTTGATGTAAAATACAAAACACGTAGTCTTCTGCTTGATGCAAGTTAGTGAACATGAATAAAAATCGCCCGGAAAGTCATATCATTGATCGATTTTTGTACGTGTAGGGGTGTTTACACAATTCTTTGATTATCTCTCTTCCGATTTTGGCCTGACAAGCGTAACTTCAAAAGAAATTAAGTTGGAGTATGGTGCACAGATCGATCAGATTTTTTACCAGGTCACAGTAGCAATACATATCTGTAAAAGGTGTCTCATATTTTCGGTAAAATTTATGGAACAAAAGAAATTCTTGCTGAAGTGAACGAAACCAGGTAATTTGAATAAAAACCCAGAGTTGTTACTGTTACACCTTATTGTGCTGAAACTAAAGGGAATAGAAAAAATCTGGGACACCGTTTTCCCTAGAGTACTCAATTGTTGATTTCTGTTCAAAGATCTCAAGTCGGCATAGTCCTTGCACACTAGTTTTTTTAGGTAGAAAAACTCAAAAAGGCATATTTTTGAGAGAAATTGACACATACACAGTGATTTTGGAAAATAAACATATTTTGCATAATGTTCAGATATAGTTTAACAGATAATATATAATGTGTGGAGTCCAAAAGTAAAATTTTTAAAGGAAAAGTAAGTTTAAAATAAGTATCTTCTAACGTGTGTCTATACCTTAAAGGAATGTTGCTCAACCAACTCTTGAAACAAAAAGACGTCGCAACCATTTTCACTAGAAAAATATAGAAAACTTGTGATGACGTACATGAATGTGATATTCATTTGATACTTTAAACGGTAACGTAAGCGGGAACGCTTTGGATGCCGGACTTCACTGGTCGCAATTAGTTCGGAGTAGGATCATGTTGAATATCAGACTTCATTTGGTGGAGATAAACCTATAAAACTTTAAGTAATTTTTGGATTTTCGGCAGTAGGCCTAATTTGATTGGGTAGGGTCAGCTTTGAATGCCAGACTACACTTGACATTGAGTCACGTCACTTGTAATCGGGAACGAATGTACGTATTTGTTTTCGACGGCGATTAGAAGATTTGGAAACATACTACGTAATCTCGCTAGAACAACCCTGTAGCTGTTGTACATATATTAACAACAAATTCTTAGAAGGTTACAAGCGCAATGAAAACGAAAACAGAATAATATCTGAAATATCATTGTGTCCAGATTAAAAGATGGCGAAACGTTAATCTTTACATCGTCGCTGTTCTCATCAGCTAATATATCTTCATCTATTCTTATCAAACTAACTAACAATTCATTTGCTAACCACAAACCTTCTGACTAACGAAATAAGTCCTAAAAAGACTCTTGTTAGCACAGTTCCTATGGCCGCTGTACATACATTATTAAGAAAATCCTACAAGGGACGACTTCAATGAAAACAAAAGCAGATTAATATTTTAAATATCCACCTGTCCAGATAAAAATATTGCGAAATATTCACCTTTGATTCTTAATTTTTATCGTTAGCTGATATATCTTAATCTTATGTCATCAACATAAGGGGGCTTTCATTTATGAGGAGATGAATGGTGTCGACAAAGCCTGAGGATGTCAAAAGTAATGTATTTTTCAAACAGCACATGGCGGACCACTTGATTTAAATAAGTATTCATCTAAGCAGTTTTAGTGTTAAAATATTCTGGGGAAAAACTCATTCTCTGCATTTATTTATTCTCTGAAGTCAGTTTATTGTAAATCTGAATAAAAGAATTATATTGTATTATCCGTCACATGAACATCTTGCCTTAGCAACTCTATACAGGCTTTTCTTCTCCTTGTAAATTAAGTTCGCTGAGGGCAAGGAACAATTCCTATCAGCCTTTGGCTGACTCAAGACAATAAGTAGGTGCCAGCTATATGTTAACACTGCATCAAAACGCAACAATACAGACAAATTGACATTAATGAGTTGACTGTATTATAGAATATACACGTTAATTCACATGAATCCACATGAATACAGGCTTGCTGAACACAAGCAATGGATTATTGACTGTATATACCGATTTCTCAGGCAAAGTCCGGAAAAATTATCGGGCAAATACTGGATATACAACAATATAAACATACTGACTCTGTACATTTGTCAAATACTTTAAGTATGCACGTACGAATACTAATAAAATTCATAAGGGTAGTGTACACTTTTGTGTGCAAAGATCTGCGTTACATATACTCTTGTTCTGCATAGATATTTATATTATTGCCTGAATACATGGGTTTACGTGCCCGAGAGCAGGTGAAAATTTGCCCGACGCCAGGAGGGCAAATTGTCTCCTACTGCGAAGGCACATCAGAGGGCGTGAAGAGGTAGGTGATAAAATATTGTTGCCTGAATACATGTATTTAGGCTATGATATTTTTATTACATACCTCTTCTCTGACGTATTTTCACCCACTTGGCTTGGTCTCTTATAGCATCTTTTAGTCAGAAAAATCAAGTTCACAATACTTGTGTTTTCAACAGCTTTCAAATGTATAGTATTATGTTAAAATACACCATATGGAATATATTGTGTTTCATTCATTGTAACCATCTTGACCTGGAGTTGAAATATGGACTTGGCAGGAAAAGGGTTAATGAGATAATGAGGGTCAAAAAAGAAGTGCGCATGGATATTGTACATCTAGCGTTAGCCTGCATTCATAAACACCTCCGGGGTGGTGGCGGTCGGGGTGGGCGGGAGATTCCGAAAAAAATTCTCAGATTTTTTTCAAGTACCACCTAACTAACTCGTAATGTGTTCAAGTCTCCCCTTCTGATTTGATTTTGAAGTCCACCCCTCGAAGGAAGGCAAAATATGGCTGATATCGTGCTTCGTCCAAAAATATCAAACCATAATACGTGGAAGCCTAATGGGCAAACTATTAACATTTTCCTCACAAAAAGCTATATCTCTACATTTCTATGGGTGTAATAATTCCTGGATATATACTTTGCTTGGCGTGGCAGGTAAAAGAGCCTGTGTGTACAAAAATTTGATTTTTGGATTTTATCGATAATGTTGTTTCACTTTACCAGGTAGTCGATGAGGAAAATATGAAAGCGCAATTTCAAATATAAGACATGCACTACGGCCCAAAAGTATACCTCAGTGTACGGTATTCCGCGAAGCATAATTTCTATCGAACAGCGGTCTCAGCCGGTCGCTATTGACAACGGCGAACATTGTATCAATTTATTTTCAATAGATTATCGATCGAAAATCTGTTTTGGCGCCGCTTGTGCCGGGCGCTCGTGTGTTGAGGTCACGTCATAAACATTTCCACAATTACCCGTATATTGACTTATACACTTTAACATCAAGGTATCCGTTGGTTTCCTGTACTTAAAGTATATGGACGACACTTTTTTTAGTTTTGGTGATAGTTTTACGTACGTTTCAGCACATTTTGGTGAACTTTGGCGTAGTTCGGCGCCATTGTAAACAGGGAATTACATGCAAGTGAGCGAGAAAACAATGTATAAATTTCGGATAAAAGAATATCGATCGATAATGTTCACTGCACGATTACAGTGGAGACTACGCCCGTTAGCCTCCGTTCTGTGTTACTTTTGCTGTTTACTGGAATTTTCATAATTGATATTCACCCAGATTTAGTACAAAATACAACAACCTGACAGGTATTTGGTCTGTACAATTTAAGCGACGCTAACCGATTAAAATGCGTCAATATAAGACCCTGAACTGCATATGCAAACGCCGTAAGATCTCCATTTTATTGAGGGCAAGAGCAAAAATTCAGCGATCGAAAAAATAAAATGCAACTAAAACATGTTTCGTCGAGAAATTCAAAAAACTAAAACGACAGGAATTTTGTATATAAATCAAAGAAACACTGTGCCATTTTTCACTATCATTGGTTCAGAATTGAGAAATTTGAACGAGCGAGAGTTGTACGGTCTGTTCAGTACATTAAACGCCATTGTTTTCTATGGGAAATCGAGCTGATTAGACACATCGTAAAATGAAAAATACATCTGAAAAAAACCGTTGGTTTAACTTTTTCATTTCGCTGTTATTTTTTATAATATTTGGTATGACAGATATCATGAAGGGTAACTAAAACTCTATGGTTTTATTTTTTGAGTTTCCCTCTTATTTTTATGAAATGACGAGTTGAAGATCGTTTTGCTGTTGACTGTGTTTTCACGTAATTTTGCATATGGCTGTTATCGCTTACGTATTTTTGGAATTCCCGTGTGCAATTCTTCCCAAAATATTATAATTGTAAGGGCAGCATATACGGGAAATAAGACCTGTTACTCTTTCATTAATATTTAGCTGTGCGGCAAGGAAATACGGCGAAATGTTCAACATGACACGGGAGGTGAAATTTACTCTGTGAACGCGCACTTCACGTATGTGTGGCGAAAATTCGGGACGCTATTACCGTACAAAATGGGGCGCCTTTGGGCCGTAGTGATGCAATATCTGTTCATCTGTACACGTTTGATGACTGATACAAATGTACTTTATTAGCATTGGGTGTTTACAAGTGCGCAAGTGTACAAGAAATTTAATTTTTGAATTTCGCCGAAAATGTTGATCCTCTCTACATGAAAGTCCATGACAAAACTCTAAATAATCATTTACCAATTTAAAACTTTCAATATTTATGCATATATTGACCCTGAATAATTAACATAATTGTAATTGATTAGAAGAGAGTGGTTACATGTAAATATATGTAAAAAAATATCTGGTTTTGGAATTTCGCCAAAAATGTTGGTCCACTATACATTGTAGTCTATGAGGAAACTATGAATAAATTTTTATAATACGAAACTCGATAAACATGTGTATTAATGTATCCTTGATTATTTATTTTAATGTATTTGATTTGAGAAGAATGGTTACAAGTCCAAGTGTGTATGAAATTTGATTTTTAAATTTCACCGAAATGTTGATCCATTATCTATTGTAGTATAGTAGGAAACTATGAATAATGTTTTACAATACAAAACCCGCATAACCCGTGTATTTATAGACGTTTGATAATTGATATTAACATCTTGATTAGACTAAGGTTGTTACAAGTCCACATGTGTGAAGGAACTTTGACTTTGGAATTTCACTGAAAATTCGATTCACTATACATTATAGGCTAAGATCAAACTACCAATAACACATAGGTTATCATCTCCCAAATTGGTATTCAAAGGTTTTTTGACCTGAAGCTTACAGTTGTTTTTGATGACGTCGACAATATTCACTATTCTAACTAGTTAGCATTCCGGCAAAGTCCTCAAAAAATAAAAGTGTACATACGGCGACATGAACGTTTAACACTCACCTAAACCCAATGAATTGTCAATAGGAAAACGTTATCATATAAATTATCTCCAAAATTGTCATTGAAAGGTAAAGTTGAAACTTTTAGTCATTATAGAGGACAGTTTTGCACAACAGAGGGGTTGGGAAGTAGAAATCATAACAGTCTAGATATTTTGCCATAAGTTGGCTGCTCGGACCATAAACAAATTGTTCAATATACCGTGAAACTTCCACCTGAAGGGCGCCAAAATGGAAATGGCAGCAAATGTAAATGCCAGAAGGTATTTGAAAATGATTTTAATATTCAGGCCCCCCCCCCTCCTCTGCAATATCATTTTTTTCAGATCTCCCTGGCATGTTGTAAATTTGTTCAAGTCCTCCCGAAATCCCCCTTCCAGAGGTGTTTGTGAATGCACCCTTAAGCATCTACTTTGATGTCAAAATCGCCTAAAATGTCAAACGGCTTTGCCGGACCGGTTATCAATGGAAGCCAGTCAATAGATCGTTCACACGGCCCGCTAATTCCCCAGTTGTTCCTTTTCAAATTGATGCACTGATTTGCACTCGCATCGAGGCATTGATAAACGTTATAATTATATTGGTGTATTGGTTGTTCCATTTACAAAGATAAACGTTAAGTATACCTCTAAGTTTGCATTGCATATACGTCAATATACGCAAATATATTAAACGTATATCAGGCATTTTGTCCACTGTATGTTCACCGAAAGTTTCAAAAGGAACAAAATCAATCGTCAAGCTTTCAGTTCAAATGCAAAGCTGATCATTAAATAGTACATGTCACTCTCTATCTCGTTCGCGGAATGGGTTAGCCTGTCTAATTGGTATTGCCTTTGTCTTTGGGAAAGGAGATTATTAGAAGCGACTGAAACCAAGGTCTTAAAAGCGGTATGTAAGTCTGATAGTGTGTGCATGAGTTGCCATTTTGGCTGAGTTATGGTGCTGCCTAGCCTTTGACTACTTTTGAATTTAATGTCAGAGATATGAATTCTTACAAAATTATATGTTTCTAATAACTTCACACATGAACTATGGTTCAGAAGATAGGATCTTACCTTCTACCACAAACATCATGCAGTTAAAGCTGCACTTTTCAATCCAGGTTCTCGCATTAGTGGAGTTCTCCTCCCAGTCAAACACATGGCCAGTATGATGTTTGATTTCTATAACATTAATTACAAAAACTGATCTCAACCTTTTGTCACATTTTGCTAATCCTGCAAACAGAGTTTATGCAAGCTTTTGATTGACGGTCAGTTCAAATCGCCAACGGTCATTGATTCCCCACCACAAACGCTTGAATTTCCTAAAAAATTGTCTTCCAGTCGCGTTAAACTTTGAATATAACCACAGAGTTCGATCGGCAGCAACTTCACGCTGACCGCTTGGCAGTCTGTCTGTGTTTTTGCAGCTGGGGAAAACTAAAAAGTGGCATTTTCTGGAATGTGTGCCCGCGTGTTTCCTGTTTGGTGTCCACTTGCACAATGAACGCCGCCATACCTTGGCGTCCTTTTAAAGGGAGGCTCCGCCTTTAAGAACTCCCTTGAGAGCTAGCAGATTGATGTTGCAGAAAGGCATAATCTCAGAGCTGACTGCCGAGTTTTCTTGGATGATGCACGACCAAAGATCAACCAGAGACTCACTGAAGAGGTTTGGGATTTTGAGGCTGAAGTTCCAGTTGGCGCAAAGGGTACATCTTAGACTAGACAAACAAAATGGTAACCCAGATCAGTCAGAGCCTTGTCGAAGTCTTCCAAACTCTCCTTGAGACATTGGAAAAGTGGATACAGGGGAGCTTAGGCTGGGTGGTTGATAGCGTTACCACCCTCTGGCTGGGCATAGCTTAATACATGCCCCTGACAGGCGGCTCTTACATCCCACTGCCATCATCTATCAAAACAAGAAGCAATCATTACCGTGAAAAACAAAGATGACAATTGCCTCTGCTGCACGCTCTCTCAGGTTTGTTTTCTACAAAGCATATTATGGACAAGCCATTGATATACCCAATTAAGAATTGGCTGGACAAGTCCTTCAATAGCGTCAATATTTCCATTCCTTTTCGAGATTGGTTAAGTTCAGAGACAGGGAGGTCTGGCCATTAATATCATTGGTCGGAACAAAGGCATCCTTGTCTTCACATCAGGAAGCAGCCCAGGGGAATGCCCCATGTCATTGTGCTGTTAATTAAGGTGGCTAGGAAATCTGCTTCACCTGGGTTAAAGACCTCAACTGGCTCTTGAATAACCAGTTAAGATGCCTGAAGAGGGCAAAAACAAGCCTGCCATCAAGAATCAAAAATTAAGCTTCCTTCTCCCTTTGTGATCAACGTTGACTTCAAGGCCATGATTACAATGGTGAAGGGTCCAAGATCAACCCTGCGGCCACTAACACCAAGGTGACCAACATCATGAGCCCTGTAGCTTTTGCTTTGTGGTCGTGCACCGGGACGGCATGACAACTCCCCCTGTGGAGTATTGAGGGCCCAACCTAGCAGACCACTTCCTCAGAGTTGTCAAAGAAGGGGAGTGCTGGAGCAAGGAAGTCCTAGCCACTCAAAATGATTTTCTTATTACCCTAGAGGACTGCAAGGCCTGGAGACTGTCCATGACCACTGCCACGTCTTAGAGCGGTACCACAGGGAGGCCCACAACCCTTGCAACCTCATGCTGAAGCTTAGGCCCCAAACAACAACAATGCCAGTCTTTTTGTACAATCTGTTGGGCTATGACCCCAATCTCATTATGCAGGCCATCTAGAAAATACAAGGTAGGATCACCTGCATCCCTAATAATACAGATATAATATATCTCTTTCTCACTTGGATAGCTTGGGATCATTGACAGTGCCATGTTTCTGTTGACCTACTTAGACAAGCTTGTAGCGGCCCACCCTCCTGAGGCCAGCTGCTCTACACAGATACTGACTCTGTACTCCTCGAGGTCAGAATAAAGAGTAGAGTCCACTAGTGTACGTACGTCCACTAGGACATGGCCAGGCGCAAGCCCCCTAAGACACGTCTAACTACCCGCATGATCACTTTCTCTGCAGCCATGAGAACCACAAGGTTGTTGGCAAAATAGAGAATAAGTGTGCCGGACGCCCTATTGCTGAGGCTGCATCCCAAGATGTACTCAATCCAAGAGGCTGGGGAGCACTCATCAATTTTGCAAAGGGAGTAAAAAGTATACTGACATGGTTCATTAATCACGGGCAATTCAAAGAGGCCCTCTTCAGCAGGATGAACTTCTGCCATAGCATGGCCTTGCTGCATTCTGTGGTGCACCATATCAATATACAGCACTTGGACAAAGTCTCTCTGTTCCCTTCATCGGCAAGCACTGGATCATCAAAAAATGGGACTGACACTCTCACACAAAGTAACCTGAGAGCTGACAAAGCAGCTTCCAAAAAGGAGGATGGGCCAATCAGATCCTGAAAAGTGACGTGCGATCGTAAGAGGCTGCACTACATCTATGATGGCTTCTATATTTTTTAGTCCAATAGGGGATGGTGGAGCTATAGGTACCTCGGGAGGGGGGGTAGGCGTGTGCAACTTCGCTATCTATCCAAAACAATATGGTAGGTGCAAAGGATCACCTCACTGCGAGGATGTGGTTCAGGGGATCAAGACCTCGCTGGTGCCGGTGTTCTTGTGGATAACAGGCCTCTCGTCTTCTGCATCCTTCTGGGCCATCCGACTGACCTCTCCAGCACTATATAGGGATCTTCATCTTCATGTCAGAGTCAAAGAGTCACCCGTTCCGGACGATTTACGTCCTCTGCAAGTAGATGGAGGGTAAGGAAGGGACAGTAACCTCTAAGGAGGATGTGTGGATCAGCATAGCTCTTGGGGCTGAGAGCTGGATAAAGCTGAGCGTGCTTTGTCTATTGTTTTCCAGCTAACGATAGCTGATGTCTCACACAACTGTCTGTAAGTGTCTTACTCGTGAGAGACAAGAGAAATATGGCAAATCTAGCTGCATATTGGCTGCAAGTCAGCAGAAAGTGGCCTGAAGACACATCAAATGTCTCCATAGACAACAAGTCAGCTGCCACCTTACACACAACTGAATGCAAGTGTCTTGCACATGAACGACATAGAGAAATACGGCAAATCAAACAGAAAGTCAGCAGCAAAGACCAGCAGCAAGTTACTTGCCCCAAATCCAAGAAGAAAATCACAAGACTTAGATCAATTCCTATTTATTTTGTCTAGCGCTCAGAATTCAGCAATCTTGAAACTTTGGCTCACCAGCTATAACTTAGGCTCATCAAAGAGCTGCATGTCCTGATCCATGAAAGACAGCTTTCTTTTGGCCTAAAGTTCTTGGCTCTTTGTCTGTCTTTTCCAATTTTGGATCCTCTGCATCTGCTCTATGTAACACCATTGGAACTAGTTTGGGATAATTTGACAGTGAAGTAATATCAGTTTAATCTGCAAATGTATGCACATCTGCTTTTCTCTTTCAGTCAAACACATGTTTTTATGAGTAATTTGGATTATTGCCACATTCAGCAATAGGGCACCTATCAACTTCGTGAAATTTGAAAAATGTGAAGATCCATCTATCCGAAATTAATTCCAATTATGTTATGTATGCATCTCTGTCTCAATAAGCCTTTCTCACTGTGTTCTGAAGATTTTTCCACCAGCCAGACAGTGTCTGGGCAAGCGCATTGCCATCAGTAAAGGCAGGGTCGGCGCCTCAATTGTATGTAAGGTCATCTTCATCTAAGTTAGTACCCGGATTCTCTTGCCCTGCTTTTTTATGTCAACATGTTTGGCAGTGGTCAGCCCTGAGCTTACCACAGCAAGAACGGTCCCCCAAATGTAAGCCAGGGTCCCTCCCAGCTTATTCATTTCACACACGACAAGGAAATCGGTCCTTACTAGCCAAAGAAAGGAGGTTCTCGATAATTTTCTCACTCACACGGGCATTGAATGCTATCTCGTAGATGGCGTAGTATTCGATAATGAGATCAGGCCTCATTTTCTCGACGGCCTTTAGGGAGAAAGGCTTGTTAATCATATCATTGCTCTAGCCGGCCAACACCACACACTGCAGGTGCTAACTCTTCTTTTCTACAGGGTCCTCCTCTTCTCTGGGTAGCATGCTTCCTTCAACACATCCTGCAGGTTATTGACCCTCACCTCTATCCTTTGCACAAATATTATTTTGCTGCAGTGTAGTACCAAAAGAAGCAATAAGTAGCCAGGGCACCAGCAGGGCCACTGCCATGAAGGGCCAATCTCTATTATAGCTTTTGCTGGCGTGATGCTTCTTTCTATAACAAGAGGTTCTCCACAAAAGGGTGCAGCTATCTCTTCAAGCAAGGATAGGACATCAGCTTCTTCTGCCCGTTTGGCTTTGGAGAGCATGGATCGATAGTACCTCATGCACACCTTTAGTTTCTCCTTTTGAGTAATTTTGTGGGCTGGAGAGATCAGAAGAGCCACCGTCTGCATGTCCACTAGTCCTACAAAGGCTGCAGGCATGCGCTCCACTGCTTAGACATACATAAGGAGAACACTGGCCGCCAATACTTCCCGGCCAATGTATATGACGCCCTTGAGCTAGCATACCAACTTGTATAATTTATCATAATCTACCACTATGGCCTCCAAAGGTGCAAAGACCCTGTCTTGGTCCATCGCCATGTAATGAGGGAGGCATCTTCGGGCAAATAATGTAACAGCCATCCCAAGAGCCACCACAACGGCCAACACTGCTGTCATTTTTCTCCATGTCCGGCGTTAGTGTCTGCTGCTGGATTGTGGAATACACCTCTTTCCCAGCAAGCATAGGGGCAGAAGGTGGGGTGGTGTGGAAGAGGGGCTGGTCCATGTAGGGAGTTTGTTACCCGTGAGCCTGTCTGTCTTGGCAGGGCCCTTCAATCTCATAGGCTGTGTTTTTCTTTGCTTCAGCATTGACGCAATCATGTTTTCAAAAACTCGTTTCTTCAGTGGCGTACATCAGCATGTTGTTGTATCCTGTGACACTTTCAGTGATTATCAGTATTTTGGTTCGCATCAGCAGCAGAGCCATCTAAACTGCCATGTCCATCTTCACTTTGACAACATCAATCTTGTCTTCCCAGTTTCAGAAGCTTGTGATTTTTTCCAGGTTGGCTATCTCATCTTTAAGGAGAACACCAACCTCTTTCCGCACCTGTTCTGTTCCTCTTATCCTATCAAGGATGGTGCTCCTGAGGTTGGCTTGTGGCTCCAGAATGCAGTAAACATAGGCCTCAATTCAGTGTGACCATGCCTGCTTGAATCAATCCCCTGCCCGCTGCCAGCTGGGACAAACTACTTTTACTATCCTCATTCCCCATCGTTTCTGAAGAAATAGTAGTGGACCCTCTTGCTGTTCAGCCTCGTATGTTTGTATCTCTGGCCGAACGCATCCTTCAGTAGCACCATGAGATCACCAAAAGATGCTGCCTGTGCCTCATCTACTGCCTTGACCACTAGACGCAGATACTTGTTGAGCTTGAAGCTGTCTAGGTAACCAGCTATCCTGCATGTATATCTTTAGTCTATTTTTAACAGGATGGTTGCTGATTACTCTTCCTAAGTATAGTCATCATACTTCTGCATATACCTTTCCATAGGCCAGGTGAAGCTCTCTACCTTCTGAATCTCGAGCACCTTTAGAGAAGATATCCTTGATAATGGCAGAGTCTGGGTTGTCCGACCATTTGCTGGCTGGGCACGCCACTCTTTGTCTTGTTTCTCTGAGAAGCTGCTTGTACCAGATGTATTGCAGTTTGTATCTTTCTCTTTTCGGTGCCACCCCAGTGCTTGTCTGGATGACCCGACAGTACAACACAGGAAAGGGTTACTGTCCCTTCCCCTTTGCATTGTCTAAGCCCATACTGTAATGGGCCATAAACTTATGACTGCACTGGTAAGCAGTTCTTTCGACATAATCAGCCAGCTTGGTGGCGTCTGTATAGACTGAGACATGCACCATGGTTCTATAATTTTACATGCAAATCTCCTTGCGATTGAAATATGTACCTGTTCTTTGTATCATGGATCAGCTTCAGTACCCCATATTCGTTCAGATAACATTGCTCTTCACTGTCTCCTGGGTCTTGGAACACATCTATAAAGTCCACCCTCTTGAAAAAGGGGGCCTTCTGGCACGCGAGCACAAAACCGAGGATGGTGCAGTATAAGAGTTCGCACATGAGCCGTTTGCTGGGGTTTTCCTTGAGGATATGTCTGTTTGGATATCTCTGTTTGCTCTCTGCAGGCTGCACCATTTTAGATAAATGCTGAAGCAAAATACTTCTCTGTGTTTCTTCAGAAAATTTAGGATATTCTTTTTGCCTAACACCCTCATCTTATGCTGTCAGTGTATTCACTGTTTAGAATAAAAGTGCCATCATGAAATTCCACAGCTGTCAACCCACAAAGTCCACCATGGTGCCAGTGGTTTTCAGGATAAAACTGACAATGGTGACGATCAATTCTGGGATAGCTGCAGCACTTTTTGCTGCCAGTCCCTTAAGCCACTGGCCCAGTTGTTTGACTGCTCCTTTTGCAACATCGATGGAACCATCATCCTCGCTACCACCTTTTGCACCTCCTCGACTGCCGACTTTTTTAGACCAAGACAATTGCTGTGATTGCCAATCCTGTGGCAGTTAGCAGTGCTCCAATGGTGAACCCTTTCCACAGGGAATGTTGTTTGAACAGCTCTGTCAACTTCGTTTTCAGCTCCAATTCTTAATCCTTGAGAACTTCTCTCAGTGGTCTTATTGGAGCCATTCTTTCATGAACTATCCAGTTCTGGCCATGGAACCACTCGAAGTCATTGCCAATTTTTGTTACTTGGGCTTCGAGCTCAGGTGTCTACCAAGGGGGTTTACCATGGGGCTGGGGCTCAGTATTTTGTCTCGCTCTGTGTACTCTTTTCCAAAATTTTGATGACAAGGGCAAGCTTGAGTTTTAAAGCTATATATTTGAGGTTGAGATTATTCCTTTTAGCGATTATGCCCTCGATTGCCTGTATCCTTCCTGCATTGCCACTGGCATCCTCTCAGAGCTCGCCATCGGTCAGATGATCTTGCAACCGGCCAATATCATCGGGGTGAGTCTATTGGCTTGTATTTTCATATTTATTAGTTGCTTTTCGTCATCTGGCACTATGGGCAAAAAGGCCTCTATTTTGTTCACTCAAACTGTGACAACTTTTTGCCACACTTATGCTGAATGAGCGTAAAGCGAGCCAAATCAGACTTCCGCATAATGTTGAAAACCGCCGAATTTCCTAGCCACATAGCTAAATATTCAGGAAAGAGTTGCAGATTCCATTTCCTCAATACTTTTATGAACGAATTCTTAAAATACCGAAGCAAAAATACTCTATTCAAAACTAGGTGAAAACACGGCCAACAGCACAAATGATTGTAACTCGTCATTTCATAAAATTCAGAGAGAAATTTAAAAAACTAAAACCATAGAGTTTGCAGATTCCATATCCATTTCCTTGCAGATTCCATTCTGTTCCTCATATGATCCTCTGTCGATTATGATATTTCGGCAATAACTTCATGAAGCGAAAATACTCTATGCAAAAATATGTGAAAACACGGCCATCAGCACAACGATCGTAAACTCGTCATTTCATAAAAATGAGAGAGAAATTTAAAAAAACTAAAACCATATAGTTATAGTTAACCTTCATGAGATGCTTAATCTCAAATATTGTGAGAAATAACAGCAAACTGAAAATTTTTTTCCGGCGGGGTTTTTTCAGATATATTTTTCATTTTACGATGTGCCGAATAAGCTCGATACCCATAGAAAACAATGGCGTTTATGCGCGCCCGATCTACTGAACAGATTGCACTCTTCTCGACGGTTCAAAGTTTTCAATTCTAAACCAATGATGATGAAAAGTGGCACGGTGATCCTTTGACTTATAAGCAAAAATCGTATTGTTTTAGATTTTTGAATTTCTTCGTAAAATTTGGTTTATTGCCATTCTATTTATTCTGATCACTGAAAAATACTGTTCCTGTCAATAATATAGTGATCTATACTGAAATATACTGTTCCGTCCATAATATGGTGATCTGACGGCGTTTACATGTGCAAAAGAAGGGTCTGAAATTGATGCAAATTAATCAGCAAGAGTCTCCTAAATTGTACAGACCAAATACATCTCAAGTTGTTGTCTTTTACACAAAATTTGGGTAAATATGAACCATGAACATCGCAATAAATTGGTAAAAATAACACAAAACGGAAGCGAACTGGTGCAGATCTCCACTGTTTACGTGTGGTGAACGTTACCGATCGATATTCTTTTGTTGCAAATTGATACAATGTTGTGTTGCATACCCGCGGATCGCATGGCGCCAAACTTGTCCAAAGAGCGCCAAAATACGCTGAGACATAAAAATATCACCAATACTAAACTAACCTTCTTCGATTCAATTTGAGTGGAAGAACACAACAGATACGTTGATTTTATGGTACATAAGCCAATATAGACGGCTGTTATTGAAAAATTCATGACGTTACCTGAAAATACGAGTGGCAGGCAAGCAGATTTCGATCGATATTCTATTTAAATGAAATCAATACAATTTTGGCTAACATCACTAGCAACCAGCCCCAAGAGTTGTCCGGCTGGGGATGCTTTACACCGCTGTACTGAACGTTTCAGGGCCGTTTTTGCCCATAGCATGGGGCCTTTCCCAGAACATCACAGATAAATTCTGTCCCTATCCTTTCTCTCTTTATTGCCGATTATGCGTATTGGTCCTTTCTTTTATTGTGTGTCGTCACAAGTTCCTGTAGTACAGCTCTCCATTTCTAACACTTGTATTGATCCTCAAGATTCAAAAACCTGCTGATGTAATGCCCATTTGCTTAGAGTAAGCATCAACTTTCTGTTGTATGAGAATTACTCACTGTCTTGTCTGTCTGTCTACCACAGGAGTAGCCTTAGCATTGGCACACCCTCAAAGGCAGACTCTTCCTCCAATGTCTTGGTCGGATCATAATCTTACACCTCCTTCTCAGTCCTGATAATTAGACATTTTTGTTCGCTATTTTATTACCTTCTCGTGTCTATTTATAGACAGAGAAGGTATTAGAATTGAAAACCAATATGCTGCTGTCAAGAACTTCCGTCTGTCAAGACTTCCGTCTGTCAAGATCCGTGGACGTCATGCCATTGTGATGGGTCATATCATAAACTGGTGGGGGTGTTCATGGCTCAGGTTGAGGTGTGGGAGAACGATTTTGAGCTATGACAAAAATCAAAAGGGACTTTGCGGCATAGCCACAGTGTTAAGCCTTTCTCCAAGGTTTCTTAGTTGACTACAATCTACTGTATTACAGACTACTGAGCTGACGTTAGGGGTACTCACTTTGTGTTTGCTCACTCTGTGAGCGCTAGTGTTTGGTACTGAGTTGCGTGGATATCCCCTCATGGCCTCACGTGATCTGGGCCTGTTGCATAATCTGCAGAGATGATCATATGCCTCCGAGTCTGAAAACTGTCATTGTGTAAGCCTGTCGGCATTTTCCTTGCATTTTTTCTCATTTAATTTTGCAAACTATCGGCGAGTACCTCAATATTTCAAGATAACCCTTTCTTCCCCTATCGTTTCCTGGAGTTTCAGAGTCATATGAACGAAAATGAGTGAAAGTTTTAGACAGGAAAATCGGACGTCGGCCATGTTCAATGTTTACAGTACAATCAGAAGTTTACGTGGAGGAATTAACCAACAAACACAGGAGTGTTCATGATGCCCGCCCTCTAGAGGCAGACCCTCCTATATGAAGTACCACATTTGATGCTTGTGGAAAGCTTGACCACACAATGGAGCATTTAAACTTTTAGAAAATGACAAACTGAATAAGAAGGTATTCAGAAAATGTCAAATACTGAGGAAAAATGCGCAAATATTCAAAATAAACAGGTTAACTGATTGGTCAGCTATAAAAAACAATGAAAATGTTTATGATCAAAAGTTTTTGAGATGCGCACATTTTAACAAATACAGAAATTATTAACATTATAAATATAAGACCAAACTATTTTTCAGGGATGGGACAGGTTGGAAATGAGGGTGAGAGACAAAGGCACTCCTATTGCTGCATGTGGATGCAGCCACACCATTTCATTTACAGCATACTTATTCACTGTGTTGTGTTCAAGTTCCATATTGTACTGACTGTCATACAAGGATAACATAAGCAAATCAAATCAAATTAGAAAAGGATCAATGCTGTTGTGTGGATTTTGCTGAACATGGCTGATATTTCGCCCTATATATTTGGTATCCAGCAAAGGCATATTTTGATGTAAAGTCAAAATTAACACTACATTGCTGACAATATATTTTACCGTTTCTGCATGAATTTTTCTTTTTTAAATTATAGTATATTAGTACTAAGACAGATTAACAGTTATCGTGATGTCAACCCATAATTTTACATCACAAAGACTGTAATTCTGCCATTTTTTTTGTTTTTCAGTCATTTTATACATTTTGCACTGCACAAGATGATTGAACAAATTGCAATGTTTGAATTTGTAAACTCAAAGAATAAAAATCCTTTGGTCACAAATTAAATTATTTTTTGAAAAAAAATTTACTCTTAAACACTTTTAGCATATTCTTTACACGGTCATGTATTTCAAGGAAAATATGCCTATTAAAAACAGTAATTTCTTCACTTTCAATTTTTTTTCAATACTATGACAATTATCAGCCATGAGGTTATACAAACACAAGACCAGACAAGCGTTTTTCATCATTTCCACAGGACTCTTTGGAAAATCCATTAAAAACAGTTAAAAGTGACTGGAAATGATTACTTGGTGTACATTTAATTTACAGATGCCAGGTTGTGTATTTCACATGCACTCAGGTCAGTAAGGAAGTGCGTCATTACTAATTTTGGCTCTTAATTCTTATTTCTGAATTGTTTAACTTTTTCCACATTGAACTATCTTTAGGCAGTTTATACTGTAGCTTAGAATTTTTTTGATTGTGTATTTAATCATCTTTTGGGTTCTTTGGGTCCATATCCCACCTCATGCCCCTACATCATCAACTATTTACCAACAACTCCATGCCAACAACCAATTACCTGACCTGGCCACACATTAGAGAAGGTACAGCGTCATTGACGGTATTTTCATATATATTGTATGCGAAATAACATACAGCAAATCAATGACCCCTGCTTGTAGCAACATGATTCCCCAAGGAACAAAGGCAACATGCTTTGGCACATGCTCTGGCACAGGCTAATGAGTGGCCATGGCACCGCTTACCCTAGCGCACTTGGCAGCTACATTGCGTTGGAAATCACCATTGTGCCTGCCACTCAACTGATAGTCACTGAGTACATCGCTTATTAGGGGCACTTACTGATGAATATCCAGATGAAGTATGAAATGAACAAAGACGAGTGCTTGGCCCGTGACATCAGAGGCTACTATAACAGTGGCAAGAGCTTCTTGTATGCCCAGTGAATGCTCCCCCAGCATTTATGGAAAGGGACCCGCCAATACTTCGCAGAGGGTTTTGAAGACCAAAACCTCCTTGCTGGTGAGATCAATTTCTTGAAGAACAAGTTCTATCTTTTCGTGGATTTGAGAAGCTTCAAGCACAAAATATTTCATGGCAATTTCCTAAGAGTGATGAACAGGAAGGATGGGGTGCAAATTGAAATTGGCCAAAACACACAGTCACAGCATATCGCGACAACAGGCTGCTGGGGGATGCATAGGTTTTTTTTGGAACTAAATCGTCTCAGCAGTATCATCTTTTAAATATAAGCACACAAGCTCACATCATGCAGGAGAGAGTGAATGGTAGTTTCATGGTAGAGTTGCCCTACAGTATGATCATAACAGGGCCCACCTATTGTGGCACGTCAGAGTATCTGATGAGTCTGTTGACGGAGCACTATTGGCAGAAGTTTGAGTGCGTTTTCTTGTACGCCAGTCAGCTTAACAACCGAACCTATGTCTGTAATCAGACGATGATGACATCATCCCCCGATCCTCTACACAGGCATGAGTAAATGGCTAAAAGAAGTCCACAAAAATATGAAGAGATGCTGTCCGTGATTATTTTAGATGACTGCATCACATCTAAAGACACGAAGAAGTGGAGCGCCTATCACAATCGCCTTAGTGTCTTGGTCCTGACGCAGCAATACACCAGCATCAGCAATGGGTTTAGAGAGAACATTTGGATGCTCGTGCTTTTCTACACTCCGAGCAAGACAGACAATGAGAGCATCATAAGAGAATAGGAGATGGCGCTAGACAAAAAGAAGTAAAGCTACTGCTCGGCCAGCTTAAAATGTGCAATTAGGAAGCTTTCGAGTAATTACAGGGGTGGGCTGGGGGAAATCAGTGCACACCTGTACTGTAAAATGTGACTCTCTCGCTTATTCTAGTTTGTAAAGTGTGACCCAACATCCTGTCCAACAATCGTAAACTTGTTATCTTTCCCAAAACAACTGCAGTATTCTCCCAGGAATTTCTGAAAGAGTATCAGCTAATTTACATAACCATAGGTTCAATTGTTAGGTAACTTGGGCACGGAAATTACAGGGGGCCCTTGTGTTTTTGGAGGGAAAGTCGTTATTTATCATGCAAGCATTTTTAAGGGACATGACATTTTACGCATTGATTGGAGGGTCATCATATTTTGCGCATCTACAATAGGCAAGATGATGCTGACATAATAATACATGGAAGTCTATCAAGCAAATTATGGACATTCCCCCTACACAACAAGCTATATCTGTGCATTCACATATGTTATCAAAATGTATAAATTGTTGATTTCATCGAAAATATTGATTAACTGTACACGGTAGTCTATAAGAGAACCATGAACATTTTTGTCCGAATAAAATTAAGTACTATTTTTGCATGTCAAGATGTTAGACAATTGATATAAATGTACTTGTAAGAATAGAATGGTTAAAAATGCATATGTGTATAAGAAATTTGACTTTGGAATTTCACTGAAAATGTTGATTCACTATCCGTGGTAGTCTATGAGAGAACTATGAACATGTTTTTCCATAATAACCGCCAATATGTGTATTAATAGACGTTGGATAATTGATATTCACTTTGCTGCCAGTCCCATACTTTTTGACTCGTCTTTCAACAGTTTTAACTGTTCAAGAGATTTAATGTTTGATATCATTTACATAATACTTTCATTATGACGGCTTGTACACTTGAATGGCATTGTTTAGGAGTGCTTAAGCACAGTCTCTTCACCCACTGGTCATGAAACACGGCACGTGCGCTATTGTTTAAAGATGTTAAATTGCTGTACTGTATGTATGAGGCGCGTTGCCGATGTAAGCGCTCGCTTAGGGACACCATCAGAAGCGTTTGGCAGAATATTTTCATTTCGGCTGCGTGCACAAAAATGGGTAGGAGGCTGAAGAAATTGTGGGGAGGATTCGAAAGTTTTTTGGGGATAGTAGAGGGGGACACACTGCCTGCAGGGGGACTTGGGGGACCTGAAACTCTTTTGGGTTCCCTTTTACGTTTTACGTTTTCCTGTTCCACGTTTTTGATGGTCATTCAATGAAAAATGAATATAATTTTTGTGTCATTGAATTGTTGTAATGTGTGAATGTTGTTACGTGGCAGAAAACGAACAAAAGGGTGAACTCAGCAGTTTCCGTGTAAAACGAAATTTATTACGAAAAATAAAACTACTTGCTAAGTCAGGGATAGAATACAAACTGTTAAAGTGTACAGACTACTTATCTCAGCTGGGACGGCAAAGCTCCAGTCTCAGAGTTGTAACAGTAAGTCGGTGAATGAACAGTCCTTTGGCTTGCAGGCTTGAAGTTGCACAAAGTCCACAGTATAAATCCAGCGTTGGCAGTATAGGTCTTGAAAAGTCTTGAAAATTAATACTGCTTGAGTTTCCAAAGACTTGAAGTAACACGCAAGAGACACAATCCCAAAAGTCTGACTGCAAGCTGTGCACGTCCCTATTTATACCCATGTGCTTACATAAGGGCATATAAGAACAATCTAGAACTTTTATTGACATGCTAATTACTGTTCTAAAATTATCTCTCTTGCACAACTCAGTAAATTTCCAGAACATTCCAACATGACTAATTGAATTCAAGGTTGTGAGGTCATTAAAGACAGTGACCTTGAGAATGTTCTAGTTAAACTCAGGTCAGGATTAGTGTATGAAAATGACCTAAATAACAATGTGTGTAATAGTTTTTAATAAATCTAGAACCATTTTGTCACATTTAATGACATTTATCTTGGAAAAAGTCTAAACATGTGTGATTTGTCATAAAAAAACTAAACCTAAGCGTAGTAACAGTGCAAAAGCTGCAACTATTGATAATTTTTGCAATATTTCTATGCAATATATTAACTACAGTTTCTTGCTTTTCCCTACAGCATGCTCAAAAGAACACAGTTGTATAAACTGAACAAAAATATTGTCAAAATAATCAAAGTTAATACAGCTACTCCCTATGGCCAGTGTCACTATCAGGTACCACCCTGTTACAGCATTGTCACTGTCACTGCATACCTGAGCAGTTACAGAGATAGCTCTTACTCTACTGTACATGGTAGTGAAGAAGAGTTTGGGTCAAATGACGCTTATGACAGTGAAACATACTTGTACACAAGATTAGGCCAGAGATCAACACATAGAAGACCAGGAGACTTTAAAAATTATCGGGGATTTTTAAATTCTGGCATATGAGAATAATCTTATTTAAATTAATTAATCAAATATTAAAGAAAAAAGATAAGGTCGACATACTTGATTTTCTAAATTTTTACATTCTTATCAAAAAACAATACAAGTTTAAGCAAAACTTTGAACCGAAAGGCTATGAAAAAATATGTGACTGAGTAGAATTATTTATTTTTAACCAAATTTGCCATTATTACACCCATAATGTCAGAGATGAAAAAAAATAGGGTATTGAGGGGGGGGGGGGTCTGAAAAAAAAGAAAGATTTCAATCGCGATTCCTCCCCAAATTGTTATTTGTGAACGCAGCCTTATAGTCATTTTCTTAGCTCCTCTGATAATTTTGTTGCCATAGTCAGGATTTCTTACACAACCATGTGACTGTCTTTATGCCAAGTATTTTCTTCTTAGATTTTCGTCTATGATTTTCCGTGTTTGCCATCGAAATTTCGCCTACCAAAGTTGACCTCGCTATGTCAGTAGAGACAGTTTGTGGTACGGGACGTCTGCACCCATTTTGCAGAAATAAACAGAAAACTAAATGACATTGGCTTTATCCTTACCCTATGTGGTTTTGAAAATCGGTGGTAACCGGGTTTTTTTGTTTACACTGACCTCTGTTAGAACGCGCCAGAGTTTTCAACGATGCACTTGTTAAAAAACATAATGACGGCGGCCAGAGCTCGGCTATTTGGTGTTGCATTTGTTGTAGAAAATCAAGATGGCAGCTGCGTTAGAGCGACTACGCTGCTTTGAAACAAAGAAAATTGCCAACATACCAGTAAATTTCTTCCTTTTTTCTACATTTGGTCTTTAGTAGTCCCCATGGACACCGTCCGAGGGCACTTACAGGTTTGGTCTTGTCCGCGCGTCCGTCCGTACGTGTGTGAGTCCGTCCATGCATTCATTAGTCTATTCACGCAGATATCTCTGGGATGCCTGGATCAATTTCATTCAAATTAATACAAGGATTACTTTTTATGTAAGGCATATTCACGTCAAATTGTTTTGCAATCCGACCAAATAGGGCCATGTGACGGCCATTTTATTGAAAAAATTGGGACTATGTCATTGACAATGAAAAGGAGCTCTATTTCTAAAGAGACTGCACTAAATTTGATGAAACTTTGCAAAGATGTTCGTCACACAGATCTCTGATAGCACACAGTCAGTATTGCATCAATTAATTGCTAATGTGATGATTTTTTGAAATTAGGGTGATATGTCTGGAAATACTACGAGCAAATTTGTTTGTATAGATCTTTAGCACACAATGTCATTTAAATTTACAAAGGCACTTAGTGGTGTCATGCCAATTAATCGCTAATTTGCATATTTAATGAGCTTTCTGAATTAGATGGCTATGTCCAGAATGTTATGTAGGTCATTTCCCCCACACTCATCATGACCTGAGTCCAATTAGTCTAGAACATTCTCAAGGTCACTGCCCTTAATGACCTCACAACCTTGAATTCAATTAGTCATGTTTGGAATGTTCTGGAAATTTAATTAGTTGTGTAAGAGAGATAATTTTAGAACAGTAATTAGCATGTCTATAAAAGTTATAGATTGTTCTTATATGCATGTGTATAAAAGGGACGTGCACAGCTTCCAGTCAGACTTTTGGGATCGTGTCTCTTGTGTGTTACTAAACTCCAGCAGTAGTCATTCTCAAGACTTTTCAAGACCTTCACTGCCAACGCTGGATTTATACTGTGGACCTTGTGCAACTTCAAGCCTGCAAGCCAAAGGACTGTTCATTCATCCGACTGACTGTTACAACTCTGAGACTGGAGCTTTGCCGTCCCAGCTGAGATAAGTAGTCTGTACACTTTAAAGCTTGTATTCTATCCCTAACTTAGCAATTAGTTTTATTTTCGTAATAAATTTTGTTTAAACGTAAACTGCTGAGTTCACCCTTTTGTTCGTATCCTCTGCACGTAACAAAATTGGGGGCTCGTCCGGGATACGAACATTTTGAGCCGTTTGATAACATTTTGCCAGCCTTTTCAAAAACTACTGTATACTGTGAACTCAGCGAAATTCAATCATGGCGGAATTCAAGCCAGACGAATTTATGGATGACCTTGATCAGGACGCATTTGATTCCCTCAAAAAAGACAACCTCATCGCACTGGCCGATTTCCTTAAAGTAGAAGTCAAAAGATCTATGCGCAAGCGAGAAATACAGTTCAAGATTGCAAAACATTTAGTTAATTCAGGCCATTTTGAGAGTGTGCCCTAAAAGATTATGAACCTGAGTCTTCCTTTGAACTCAGAAAATTAGAGTTAGAAATACAGGCAGATTTGGCACGTGAAAAGTTACAAATGGAAGAAAGACAGAGAGAGAAAGATAGGCAGGAAAGATTAGCAATGGAAGAAAGACAAAGAGAGAAAGAAAGAGAGGAAAAAGAAAAGGAAAGAGAATTAGCAGAACACCGACTGCAGTTAGAAATGAGACGTTTAGAGCTTGGAAAGTCAGGAAAATTCTTCCCTTCAGACGGTTTTGACATCACTAAGCATTTCAGGTTAGTTCCCCCTTTCCAAGAAAAGGATGTTGATAAATATTTCCTTCATTTTGAGAAAATTGCTCAGAGTCTAAATTGGCCTAAGGAGTCCTGGTCTATGCTTTTGCAGAGTGCTTTGGTGGGTAAAGCCAGAGAAACTTACATTCAGTTGTCAGTAGAGCAGGCTTCAAATTATGATTCTGTGAAGGAAGCTGTGCCTGAAGCTTACCGTCAGAAATTTAGGGATTGTGAGAAGGTGAAGGATCAAACTTATGTTGAATTTGCTCGAACAAAAGAACAACTGTTTGATCGTTGGTGTTCTTCTGAAAAGGTCAGTCAGAATTATGACAAATTACGACAACTTGTTTTGATTGAGGAATTTAAGAGGTGCATTCGGAGTGACATCAAGACGTTTATCAATGAACAAAAGGCAGATACATTGGAGGTTGCTGCACGTTTGGCCGATGATTATTCATTGACTCACAAATCTTCATTTCTCAGCAAACCATCCCAGTCCTTTTCCTACAGAAACAATGCAGGTAAATTTAACTCCTCCTTTTCTTCAAGAATTTTTCAAAGGACAGTAGGAAATCAAATGACAACAGTTCACAAAGTTCAAGTAACACTTCCACATCATCAGATCCCAAGTCTCAATCTCCTTCTGACAAACAGTCGGTACACTTTCTTGTAATCATTGTAAGAAAGATGGCCATTTAATGTCAGATTGTTTCAAATTGAAAAGAAAACGTGAAGGTCAAAGTGGTCAAAGTGGATCTAAGCCCACCGGCTTTATTTCTTCATCAACTCAATTAGAGTCTAATAATGTGTGCAACACATTTTCTGAGGTTAAACCCCTCTTATCCCCAATTAATGAGGTCAAGGTCAATTCTTCTCAAGATAGCATTATGGGTATTTTCGAACCATTTATTCATGATGGTTTTGTATCAGCTTTCTAGTGATCTCTTCCGCTACCCCTGTCAAAATTTAAGAGATACCGGGGCTTCCCAGTCTCTTTTGTTGGCAGATACCCTGCCGTTTTCTGAAAAGTCATTTTCAGGTTCTAAAGTTCTTATTAAGGGGTAGATTGCAATGACTACATTCCTGTTCCTCTCCATAATGTCTATTTGTCTTCGGACTTTGTTTCTGGACCTGTGACTTTAGGTATAAGGCCTTTTTTGCCTTTTGAAGGGATTCACCTTCTTCTTGGAAACGACCTTGCCGGGGACAAGGTCATTACTAATCCACTTGTGACTGATAATCCTAGTTTAGATCAGAATCCAGAGCCGATAGAGGAAGAAATTCCCGGCCTTTTCCCTTCATGTGCTATTACTCGAGCCATGTCAAAGAAAACTTCTGAGAATCAAAATACTCTCAAAAATAATGTCACAGATGTTGACTTAAATGACACCTTTCTCAGTCAGGTGTTTGACACGGATCATTCCGTTATCCCTCGTGGATTTGAAACTTCCAGTAAAACTTCTGCTGACCAAAGTCAGACATTTTCTAGATCAAATCTCATTGCAGAACAACACAAAGACCCAGATATTTTGTGTTTGTTTGACAGGGTAGATGATGAAGGTGAAACTTCAGATAGCTCTGTTTCCTATTATACAAAATCTGGTATTCTCATGCGTAAATGGAGACCTCCAGATGTCTTGGTTGATGACGATTGGGCTATAAAACATCAAATTGTGGTTCCAAAGCCCTACCGTGCTGAAATATTGCGCCTGGCCCATGAAACGCCCTGGGCTGGTCATTTGGGAGTAAGGAAAACTTATCATAAATTCTCAGTCACTTTTATTGGCCTAATCTCAGGCAGGATGTAGCACATTTCTGTAAAACTTGTCACACATGTCAAATGGTAGAAAAGCCAAATCAGACCATTCCAAAGGCCCCTTTACAGCCAATTCCTGCATTTCAAGAACCATTTAGTAGGATTCTAATAGACTGTGTTGGGCCCCTACCAAAAACAAGATCAGGAAATGAGTACATGCTGACAATTATGTGTACATCAACTCGGTTCCCAGAAGCCATACCACTGAGAAATATAAAGACAAAGACTATAGTGAGAGCTTTAGTCAAATTTTTCACTTTATTTTGCCTCCCCAAATGTGTCCAGTCCGATCAAGGCTCAAACTTTATGTCTGGAATTTTTCAACAAGTGATGGATCAGCAGTATAAGTCATCCGCCTATCATCCAGAAAGTCAGGGTGCTCTTGAGCGATTTCATCAAACTTTGAAAAACATGATTAGGACCTACTGTTTTGACACAGAGAAGCAGTGGGGTGAAGGAATTCATTTTCTGCTCTTTGCTGTTAGGGAGTCAATTCAAGAGTCTCTTGGCTTTAGCCCATTTGAGCTTGTATTTGGACACACAGTCCGTGGCCCACTTAAGCTCGTTAAAGAGAAATTCCTATCAAACGATGACGATTGTCTGAATATTTTGCAATATGTGTCAGATTTTCGTACAAAACTCTCTAAAGCATGTGAATTAGCCAGAGAAAATCTTGATTCATCTCATCAGTCAATGAAAACCAAATACGATAAAAACACCTCAAAACGGAAGTTTGAACCAGGTCAAAAAGTTCTTGTTCTACTTCCGGTTCCTGGCAAACCACTCCATGCTCGTTACTTTGGGCCATATCTAATTGATAAGAAATTGAGTGATTTAAATTACATCATAATAACACCTGACAGGCGAAAACAAAAACAGCTATGTCACATAAATATGCTTAAGCCATATTTGGATAGGGATAATCCTACTAAAACACAGCCTGTCAGTGCAGTCAGTTCAAACCATTATGAAGATAGTGATACTGAAACTGACTTGAGTGAAAATACTCTAAACTCAAAGCTGGGCTCGGTCAAGCTTCAGAACTCAGAAATCCTGGAGAATCTGGAGTCTACAAAGTTGGCACACCTCCAGCCAGAACAACAACAACAGGTGAAAGAACTGCTCCATGAATATAAACACCTGTTCCAAGATATCCCAACGAGGACAAACATCACCTATCACAACGAAGATGTCTGCGACAGTAATCCAGTGGAACAACATCCAGACAGACTGAATCCTGCAAAAGCGGAATATCTCCAAGAGGAAGCCAAGTATTTGCCGAACAATGACTTTATCAAACTCAATAAAAATAACTGGACTTTGCAATGCATACTTTATGCCAAGTTCAGTGCCATTTCGAGTTTCCAATACCAAATTGCAAGAGGATAGTCATGGGACAGATCATCCTGTTTGCTATTTTAACAAATTTAGCAAATTTAACAAATCCCAGAGAAACTACTCTACAATTGAAAAAGAGTGTTTATCTTTGATATTAGCTTTACAACATTTTGAAATTTATGTTACTTCTTCAAATCAGCCAATAGTGGTTTATATTGATCACAACCCTCTTGTTTTCTGCAGAAATTTAAAGGCAAAAATCAGAGATTGTTAAGATGGAGTTTATGTTACAGGAGTTTAATCTTGACATTAGACATATCAAAGGCAGAGACAATTTAATTGCAGACTGTCTCTCTCGTATTTAGAGTTTATTGTTGTTACTTTCAAGAAATTTTACTTTAGAGTAAAAAAAAAAAAAATTGAGTACTTAAATCTTTTTCAAGATTACATTTGCAAAAGAAAGATTTTTCTTTGAAAAATTTTGTTTTTTTGAAGAGGGGGTGTGTTATGTAGGTCATTTCCCCCACACTAATCATGACCTGAGTCCAATTAGTCTAGAACATTCTCAAGGTCACTGCCCTTAATGACCTCACAACCTTGAATTCAATTAGTCATGTTTGGAATGTTCTAGAAATTTAATTAGTTGTGTAAGAGAGATAATTTTAGAACAGTAATTAGCATGTCAATAAAAGTTCTAGATTGTTCTTATATGCATGTGTATAAAAGGGACGTGCACAGCTTCCAGTCAGACTTTTGGGATCGTGTCTCTTGTGTGTTACTAAACTCCAGCAGTAGTCATTCTCAAGACTTTTCAAGACCTTCACTGCCAACGCTGGATTTATACTGTGGACTTTGTGCAACTTCAAGCCTGCAAGCCAAAGGACTGTTCATTCATCCGACAGACTGTTACAACTCTGAGACTGGAGCTTTGCCGTCCCAGCTGAGATAAGTAGTCTGTACACTTTAAAGCTTGTATTCTATCCCTAACTTAGCAATTAGTTTTATTTTCGTAATAAATTTTGTTTAAACGTAAACTGCTGAGTTCACCCTTTTGTTCGTATCCTCTGCACGTAACAAGAACCACTGCATCAAATTTGATGAAACATGGTACAGATGCTGATCTTGCAGTAATTTAATACTTGTAGCAGTGTCATGTAAATTAATTGCTAATTTTCATATTTGATGAATTTTTGTAATTAGTGTGATACGTCTAGCAATGTTATATCAAATTTGATGAAACGTGGCACAGATGTCGATCGTTTGATGGCGTAATGACATGCCTTGATATGTAGTAGTATCATTAATAATCTAATTGCTAATTTGCATCTATAATGAATTTTCATAATTAGACTGATATGGCGAGAAATAATTCACACAAATTTCTTGAAAGTTGGTATGGATGTTGAGCTTGCATTGCTTTAACATTTGGATGAAGACATTTATCAGTATTATCAAATTAAATGCTAATTTGCATATTTAATGAACTTCCCTAATTAGGGGGCTATGTCCAGAAATACTGCATCAAATTTGATGAAACATGGTACAGATGTTGATCTTTCAGTACTGTAATACTGTGAGAAGACATTAAGCAGTATCAAGTCAATTGATTGCTATGTTGCATATTTAATGAACTTTCATAATTAGTATGATATGTCTAGAAATGCTGTATCAAATTCATGTGTTACAGATGTCGATCTTCCAGTAGTGTTATGGCATGCAAAAATATGTAGTAGTATCATGTCAATTAACTGCTGATTTGCATATTGAATAAATTTTCGTAATTAGGCTGATATGGCGAGAAATGGTCCATCAAATTTCATGACACTTGATACAGATGTTGAGCTCACATTGCTTCAACATTGAATAAAGACACTATGCAGTGTCATGTTAATTAATATTTAATTTACATATGTAATGAACTTTCCTAATTAGAATGATATGTCCAGAAACACTTCATCAAATTTGATGAAACTGTGTAAAGATATTGATCTCACAGTGTTGTAATACAATTCATTGACACTTCATTACAGGAAAGCTCCATTAACTTAGGAATACCTTACTTCCCTAGAGGATCAATTTCACAGACCTGCCTTTCCTACAATGGCACTACAATGGCACCAGCTGGATTAGAATTAGATAAACATAACAATAGAACATTTACACCTGGGGATTAAAAGTCTTCTGTTTGTCACCCGAGTTGGTCAGGCAAGGACTAGGGTTTCAGGTACCATGCAAGTTAATGCAGTCTTCCCCTAATGTGGCGTTATCGTTTATGAAATGTGGTACACATGGTAATCTGTCAGTGTAATAATAGAATGCAAAAATGTTTGGCAACATCTAGTGGATTAATTACTAATTGACTTATTTTATGACCCAATGTAATTAGGGTTGCAGTCCACATTGGTTTTACATTTTTTGCTACATCTTTAACCACAGATTTAATTAATGAACGGGACTCTATCTTCTGCAAGGACTTGTAATGGAAGTACCTATTAACACGCGGGGACTGTTTCATCAAAGATGACTTGTTCTTATATGACTCGAAATTAATTTTTTCGATGTTTTGTAATCCTGCTGAGTTTCTCGCGACGCCACTTTGAAACCTTGATCGAGCAGGTTCTTTTGTCAGTAAGTTTTTCCTCCATTCCATGTTTGCATCTTATCCAACTTAGTATATTATTTCACTCATTAAAGATTAAATTTATGATATTTGACGATTTGTGAGTCTGTTCTTATGATGTTTTCTTCGAAACAATGATTTTGGGGACGTGATTTTGTTTGTATTTTTTGTTTACCTATTTTGAGACTCCGGTTTCACTTCCATGGAAACCCTATAGTCGAAGTTTTAGTATTACACACGCACAGTCGCGCACTGCCGTCTATCTGCGATGATTCCTCGCAAGCTCCATCTTTTATGGAGGCCAAAGGGAAAACAAGAGTTTTCGCAAGAAAGTAATTATCATGTATAGAAATTGTGCAAGAGCCGTGAGGTTCATCACCTCAATATGGTAAAGTTTGTGTTTTTCGTGTTGGATATGCGAGGATGACCAAAATGTCACCCTGATCCACACTGAGATCTCTAAAACAAAGTCCTTATCAACTTTCTTGTTCTGCTTGACGAAGTCATCGGTGGACATGATATATACATTGTATACAATACAACAAGGAGAAACGCAATGTATCGATGTACGAGTGTGGATGGTTTGTTTTCGACTTGACGACAAGTTTATTCTGCGCAATCGCTGTAGTGAATATCACAGTGCATTCCGGTCATTTTGGTTAAAAATAACATGTTTTACATACATATTTACGTATTTGCCACCTACAAGGTGTCAGGGTTTGTTGGATTCGGTGTGATTTATCAGCAGCGCTGTTCGGTACAGGAGCTGTCCTCACCGGTGGATTTAGGGACTGTGGCTTGAGTAATATCCTTATATCAAATGTAGTAACAACAAATCAAAAGCTATTATTCCCTGGATTTTATCCATATGAAATGGCTGGAAATTATTTGTCAACAACACAATAGTATATAGTTTTGTTAAAAAATACGTTATGTCGGCAAGATTAAGACTATAATTCAACACCTCCTAGAGAAATAAAAACAAAACGGGATGTAATTTTCGGATCAACTTCAATAAAAGTCGTGATAAAACGTGCACATGTGTCCCTATATAATGATACTTTCGATACATAACAAATTGCGCATCACCTATGAATCTCTAAACGTTATAAGCATAAATTGTCTTCAATGCAATTTGAATATAAAGTTGTAGTTGTTAGATAAACTGGCAATTTTAAATCGTGTCTTTATGCATATCTTCATAAGCAAATATGTCCAAATATCTTTATTTTTTTCTCCTACAGAGGCATTTCTAATTGTCATCAGTGTATTCTTTGCGACATGTGCTTCTTTCAACCTAAACGTAGTGGCATGGCTTGTGTTTTTAATGGCAATACGTGATGCAATTGATACATGGTATGAGATATGGAAGTCTGAAAAGGGTAAGTAGTATTTGACTGACAGAGCTATTTGTGAATAGTAGTGCTTAGAAACTTACAGGTTTATAACAGCGATAAAGGGCTTAAAGAAAAAAGGAAGACAGTGATTACGTTTTCGTTGTAACTACCAAAGAACGGACGCTGAAAATGGTAGTTGTTTTCTTACCTCAGAGTTCCATTCTCATACATTTCCCTCAGAGTTGTGTTCTTGATCCTGTATGTACTAAATCGTCTCACATCTTGTCGCAACATCAAAGAAGTTTAACGTTTCCTTTGAATATATTTAAATAAACTGTCTTTTGAAATGAATGACTGGCAAAAACAAATAAAGCGAAACTTTCAAAAGTTCATGGCTTAAATTAAACAAAACTTTTTATATACCCCCGTGTTCGGGGGAATTTCGGCATTTCCCTGAAACCTCATCAGTTCCCTAAAGGAATAAACAGTTGAAGAAATCAATTACGTAGTGAGGATTGACTTATTTTCTCTTATCTGACAGATAAATAACATAACGCATTGTCACATAATAATACGTATGAAGCCATGATCCCTTCAAAGGGATATATGGAAACAGCCTGAATAGGACGTTTCTATTTAGATTCAGTCAATATTACTTTGTCTGTTGCTAATTTTAATGTCAGAAACACATTCATCAAGAATTTTCACACCTATAGCAGTTTTCACCTAACTTAGGATCCATATTGGCCTTTCAATTATTCATCTTCAATTAAGGTTGCATTTGGTTGACGTTACCAACAAGCCCGTGTTTTTGATTTCAAACACAGCTGCGTTATGTGCTACAATGAAAATTGAGTCTGCCCTTGCTGATCAGAAATTTTAGCAGAGGCTACACAACATTCAGTGTTCGTGTGTGTTAGGCTGTCCTCCAGTGGGTAATATAAGTACAGGGCTGATAATATTACTGCAAATGTGATGACTATAGACGCCATTTATATATGAGTCATGGAATTTGTCTGGTGGCTGCAGCAAAAAGATGATCATGCTAAATACGTGACTGATTACTTCAGATTGAAATTTTTTCTCATGAAAAGAGTGTTGTTGTATTTTGGTATGTGAAAGAATTTCGCAAACAATGAATTCCTTTATTGCAGTATTTGTATTTATTGAATGAGAGAAAACATTCGTTGTTGTCTTGTTTTCTCACAAAATCTCGGTATTTCACAACATCTTCAAATATCTCATTTTCTGTGAACTTCTCTAACTAACCATCACCAACATGTTGTTACATTAAATAATAAATTGTTAAAATGGTCACAAGCTAAGTGTAAGCAAGACTTTGGCACTCCGACAGTGCTCAAGTAGCCTTTCAAATGGAACAGCTCTGAAATAGCTGTGCACTACCAATATGATCTGGATGTAGTAGCCATATCTAATATAATATAAGGAGTATAGAAACTGTCACTTGTGGCTCACTTACCCTTTTTAAACCTTCATTTCACTCAGGAGGCTCACTACACGCAACCATGCAACTCGCAAGAAATACACAACTCTCGTGAAAAACGGGAGTTGTGGGGCTATAGTGAGGACACTCTCCCTTAATCCCAAAGCCCTTGCAGATCTGCTCGAGCGACAGACTTTTTTTAATTTGAAAGATATATGTTAATGTTAGATATATAATGAAGGGTATACCTTATGTGATGAAGGGCAAGGACGTGTGCAAGTGGCTGCTGATGGGCTCTTGGCAGCTGTGTGGCTGGAGCTGCGTGAAGGAGGCAGAGCATTGGCAAAGGGAACAAAGCGAGATGAAGAGGCAGAGGAAACATGATATGATAGTTTGGAAGAACGAGCTGCCATTTTTGCTTCGTTGCCTTCCACTATATTTGAGATTTTTTATTAGAGAAATAAATTCCTAGAAAAATATATATTACTAATAAGTATACACGTCCACTATGGCTGGGAACATGGGACCTGCTCTCGGGGTCGATCTTGACTTCTATTGCACATATTATGCAAATGAGAACAACCTCGGGAGCGTGCAGATACATTTTGCCAAAAGGCATCGACCCCGAGCCTGCTTGTACAGTGTACGACCTAAGATCAGTTAGAAACTCACAAAAGTAGTTCAGGGTCTGGGATGCCTGAACTTCTAGTTGGCACTATGGGGCCACCTTAGTCTAGACAAACAAGATGGTAACCCGGATAAGTCAGAGCTTGTGTTCCGCAACAGGCAACATGTAATCCTACTGGCCAGGGAGATTGATGAGGCGCCAGACAGAGTCTTTTGAACTCTCCTGGAGACGTTGGAAAAGTTGATACAAAGGGGCTCAGGCAGGGTGGTTGATAGAGTTACCACCCTCTAGCTGGACTTCGCTCAATATCAGCCCTTGAGATATTGCTCTTACATCCCACTACAGGCAGCTCTCAGAAAAAGAAGACAATTGACGTGAAAAACAAAGATGACAACTGCCTCCACTGGGCACTCCACTCAGCTTTGTTTCCTACAAAGTATAATGCGGACTCAGCTTTGTTTCCTACAAAGTATAATGCGGACAAGCCATCGCTTTACGCCATCAAGGATGAGCTGGTCAAGGCCTTCAAGAGCGTCATTACTCCCACCCTATTTCATGGATTGGTTAAGTTGAGAGACAGGGAGGCCTGGCCATAAATGTCTTTGGCTGGGACAAAGGCATCATTATCTACCACATCAGAAAGCATAGCAGGGGAACGACCTGGATCAATGTGCTGTTGATTGAGGTGGCTTGGAAATTCCTCTATACCTGGGTTTAAGACCTTAGGGACTGGTCAGTTTCTTCGGCCTGGGGGGGGGGGGGTGGATTATTTTTGCCAACGTCAAAAAGTGGCTGACCCCCCCTATTCCAACTTTCGAAAACAGGCTGACCCCCCTATTCCAGCTTTCGAAAACAGGGTGACCCCCCCCTGCGCGCGACAAAGGTAAAACAAAAGGTGGATAATTCAGTGTATGTATATATATATATATATATATATATATATATATATATATATATATATATATATATATATATATATATATATATATATATATATATTTATCATATACCCATGCCCATATTGCTACATCCTAGTGACGTTCACCGTAAAATATCAGCCGTGATATTTCACGGTAAACGTCGAGATATGCACGATAAACGTCATCGGTTTAGGAGTTCTCCCGAACTACATTAGCAATTTGTTGGTAAATAACGTAAACAAACAAAATGGCTGCCGCTCCCGGCCTGCGAAGCGATGTCGCCGACGTAAAAAATTGAAGGGCTTCGAGGAACACGGGTATTTCTGGTTGCAAAATACGGAAATAAAATGTTGAGTCTTGTAATGTTTTCGCATGGTTTTCCTGTTAAAGTTCTCCTATTTTTTTGGCCAAGCTCTAGCAAACATTCTGCCGTTCGCACGGCGCCGACACAGTGCACGGTCTACCCCCGAACAGGTAGTGAGCGCGTGGCGTGACAGCGATGTCGCGCGCGCGACGACTGTTGACATGACAACTCTCAGGGTAAACAAGCAAAATGGCGTCCCCTCTCCGCGCGAGCTCCGTGCCGTACGACGATCGAAATCAGAATAGATTTAAAGCTGAGCACAGTTTTTGATCGGTTACAATTATAATAGCATATTGCACCTTAAAAGGTTCCTCCTGTATGACGATTTTTATATCCCGGTGTCTTTCTTTTTGGGGTTCATTGATGTGATGCGTGATGTTGACTTCGTCGTATACTTTATGAATGAAGCCTGTTCACATAAACATTCCGATATTTATGCGCAAGGCGTAATAAAGTAAAGCCTCAAAATTTAAGGTTTTTCGTACTATTAGTAAAATTATGGGCATGGGTATATGATAAATCGGTTATTACCCAATATCGCCTGTTCCTTGTGTCGTATCAGCATGAGTGTCATTTGTGCTGCGTCAGACACGAGACGAAGTCGAGTGTCTGACGCAGCACAAATGACACTCATGCTGATACGACACAGGAACAGGCGATATTGGGTAATAACCTCTATATATATATATATATATATATATATATATATATATATATATATATATATATATATATATATATATATATATATATATATTTAAATATAATTTTAAATTACAGACCACTGAGACAAGGTGTGTAGTGGTCTTTAAACAATAAATTATTATTATTAAATATTCAGTCATTCTGTGTTTTAATGAAATTGTTGTTATGTCAGTTGTACAATAGGAACTTAAAAGTGTCAATTCTTAAGTTTGAATACAGTATTTTGAATGAGCTGTGAATGTACTGCACTCTTTTTATACTAAAGCAGATGTCCAGAACTGTTATAGGAAAAATGTGATTGTGAAATATTAGTGCATGTTGCTTTCTAATACTGAATTCTCATAGAGGAAACAGAAAAGTATCAGGAACTTGTCATGCTTTTCATATAAACTGCAGATTTCATAATGATCAGTACACTTTGCAAAACAGACTTTCAATTTACAGACATCAAGATATATCTGACATAATATCTCTGATATATTAATTTACTGCGCCCGAAGGGCGCGCCGAAAAATATTAAACATCCAGATATCTCTAATATATATACATATCTGATATATGAAAGTCATGCAGCTGAAGGGCATGCTGAAAAATATTGTTTGATATTTTAAAGAAATGCGCCCAAAGGGCGTGCAGAAAAATTTTAAACGTACAAGTATGTGAGATATATATATATGTCTGATATATTAAAGTTTTGCACTAGGACGGGGCTCCGAAAAATGTCTTATTATATTAAAGTTATGTGCCCAAAGGGCGCGCCGAAAAATGCAATGATGAAATTTGTGGCTGGCACAATGCATTTTCGCAAGTATGAGCCATGTCGAAATTAAAAAACACACTGACCCCCCTATTGGGCATTTCAAAAACATGGTGACCCCCTACCACCAAAGTCAAAAACAGGGTGACCCCCCCCCATGAATCCACCGGCCCCCCAGGCTGAAGAAACTGACCAGTCAATTAACTGGCTCTTGAATGACCAGTCAAAGAACAAACATTGCAGACACTACTAGCGTATGCTGCCTCCATAGATACACCAAGAAGGACCTGCTGGTGGCTGGAGGCCCATGAGCCTGACTGCCTGTGGATCGAGAAGACTGCGATGAGGGTCAAGATGCCTGAAGAGGGCAAAGGCAAGCTCGCCTTTCAGACCGACAACCAGCTCTGAGCACCCTCTGTGATCAATGCTAACTTTGAGGCCCTGATCAGTAAGTTGAACGGCACCATTGCATGAGCCTGTAACTTCTGCTACATGGTCTTGCCATGTTATGGTGTAACAATCCCCTGTAGAGTACAGAGGGCCCAGCCTGGTAAAGCATTTCCTCAGAGCTGTTCAAGAAGAGCAACACCACGTCAAGGAAATCTTGGCCACACCCAAAGACTTGTGGATGCCCTAGAGGACTGCAAGGTAAATTGTTCTGCCATAACCTGCCACATATTCCAGAAGCCTCTGCTGGAGATTGTCTGCGACCACTGGCACATCACGGGGCTGTACCGCAGGGTGTACCACAATGCTTTCAACCTCAAGCTGTGACTGAGCCCAACAACAACAACCATACCAGTTGTGTGTCACGAACTGCAGGGCTATGACTTCCATCTCATGATGTAGGCAATCAGGTATGTAGAAATACCCAATCAAGATATGGCACCAGCTCACCAGCGGTCATGGCACCACTTACCCGAGTGCACTAATCAGCCTCATGAGTGGGAATTCACCCTGGCACTGACCGTTCAACAACACTGATTTTTGGCACTCACTGCAAAATTTCAGATGGAGTACAAAACGATCAGAGACCTGAGATGTCTCTAGCTACTATAACAGCAACAAGAGCTTCTTGTAAGAACATGTCCACCATTTTGCACGATCGTCTTCTTAGAAAGTGACACGATCATCAATAAAGTATGAAAGTATGAAAGGGCTGCTAATTCTGTTCAAAAGACACAGGCACGTCTGGCTCTATAGTCAGCTGTTAGTGAATCTAGATTATGAAAGCATTAGTGTGACAATCAAAGGGATTACAAACAAAGTCTTTGCCCAGTGAATGCTCCCCGGCATATCGGGAGACAGGACAGCTGATACTTTGCAGGATTGCATCAAAGACTAGGACAAACTTCTTGAGGAGATCAATTTCTTGACGAACAAGTTCTGCCTGTTCATGGATTGAGAATCTTCAAGCATAAAATGTTCCATGGCAATGGCCAGAGAGTGATGAACACGAATGATGGGGTGCAGCTGGATATCCACCAAAAACACAGCCACAGCAGATTGCGATCATAGGCTACTGGAGCAGGTCTAAGTGCTGGCAAACACACACGTTTTGCTGGATTAAAACCGGATTAAAAACTGGATTAAAACCTCATCAGTATCCTCTTGTAAATATAGGCATGCACAGCTTGCAGCTGGCGGAAGAGGATGGATGGCAGTTGTTGGGTAGAGCTGCCCTTCAATAAGACCATAACAGGGCCTACCTACTGTGGCACATCAGAGTACCTGATGAGCCTTTTGTTTGTGGGAAGTTTGAGTGCATTGTTTTCTTGTGCCCCTCTTATCTGAACAACCAAACATATGGCAAGAGCTTCCTGTACACAGATGATGATGTCATCATCCTCCCAATCGTCTATACAGATGCTGATTGTTTTAGATGACTGCGCTGCATCGAAAGATATGAAGAAGTGGAGCAACGAGCTAATCAACTTTGGGTTCAATGCCAGCATGACCAACTCAGCGTGTGGGTCCTGACGGAGAAATAAACAATCATCTGCAAGTGGTGAAGAGAGAACATTTGGATGCTGGTGCTTTTCTACAATCCAAGCAAGACAAATCATGAAACATCATCAAAGAATATTGAATGGCACTGGAAAAAAAGGAGTGAAGCAACTCCTAAGCCAGCTGAATGAACAGGAACACAACAAGCTCACTTCAGGCTTAGGCACTCTTACATGATCCCCTAGAACTGAGGACCCATACTCGTTGGTATATATATATATATATATATATATATATATATATATATATATACGTATACATATATATATATATATATATATATATATATATATATATATATATATATATATAAATATATATATATATAAATATATATATATATATATATATATATATATATATATATATATATATATATATATATATATATATATATATATATATATTGTTACGTGCAGAGAAAACGAACAAAAGGGTGAACTCAGCAGTTAACGTTTAAACAAAATTTATTACGAAAATAAAACTAATTGCTAAGTCAGGGATAGAGTACAAGCTTTAAAAGTGTACAGACTACTTATCTCAGCTGGGACGGCAAAGCTCCAGTCTCAGAGTTGTAACAGTCAGTCGGATGAATGAACAGTCCTTTGGCTTGCAGGCTTGAAACTGCACAAAGTCCACAGTATAAATCCAGCGTTGGACAGTGAAGGTCTTGAAAGGTCTTGAGAATGACTACTGCTGGAGTTTAGTAACACACAAGAGACACGATCCCAAAAGTCTGACTGGAAGCTGAGCGCGTCCCTTTTATAAAGGCATATAAGAACAATCTAGAACTTTTATTGACATGCTAATTACTGTTCTAAAATTATCTCCCTTACACAACTAATCAACTTTCCAGAACATTCCAAACATGACTAATTGAATTCAAGGTTGTGAGGTCATCAAGGGCAGTGACCTTGAGAATGTCTAGACTAATTGAACTCAGGTCATGATGAGTGTGGGGGAAATGACCTACATAACACACCCCCTCTTCAAAAAAGAAAATTTTTCAAAGAAAATCTTTCTTTTACAAATGTAATCTTGAAAAGGATTTAAGTACTCAAATTTTGTTTTACTCTAAAGTAAAATTTCTTGAAAGTGAACAACAATAAACTCTAAATACGAGAGAGACAGTCTGCAATTAAATTGTCTCTGCCTTTGATATGTCTAATGTCAAGATTAAACTCCTGTAACATTAAACTCCATCTTAACAATCTCTGATTTTTGCCTTTAAATTTCTGCAGAAAAACAAGAGGTTTGTGATCAATATAAACCACTATTGGCTGATTTGAAGAAGTAACATAAACTTCAAAATGCTGTAAAGCTAATATCAAGATAAACACTCTTTTTCAATTGTAGAGTAGTTTCTCTGGGATTAGTTTCTCTGGGATTTGTTAAATTTGCTAAATTTGTTAAAAATAGCAAACAGGATGATCGGTCCCATGACTATCCTCTTGCAATTTGGTATTGGAAAACTTGAAATGGCACTGAATTTGGCATAAAGTATGCATGGCAAAGTCCGGTTATTTGTATTGAGTTCTATAAAGTCATTGTTCGGCAAATACTTGGCTTCCTCCTGGAGATATTCCGCTTTCGCAGGATTCAGTCTGTCTCGATGTTGTTCCATTGAATTACTGTCGCAGACATCTTCGTTGTGATAGGTGATGTTTGTCCTTGTTGGAACATCTTGAAACAGGTGTTTATATTCGTGGAGCAGTTCTTTCACCTGTTGTTGTTGTTCTGGCTGGAGGTGTGCCAACTTTGTAGACTCCAGCTTCTCCAGGATTTCTGAGTTCTGAAGCTTGACCGAGCCCAGCTTTGAGTTTAGAGTATTTTCACTCAAGTCAGTTTCAGTATCACTATCTTCATAATGGTTTGAACTGACTGTACTGACAGGCTTTGTTTTAGTAGGATTATCCCTATCCAAATATGGCTTAAGCATATTTATGTGACATAGCTGTTTTGTTTTCGCCTGTCAGGTGTTATTATGATGTAATTTAAATCACTCAATTTCTTATCAATTAGGTATGGCCCAAAGTAACGAGCATGGAGTGGTTGCCAGGAATTGAACAAGAACTTTTTGACCTGGTTCAAACTTCCGTTTTGAGGTGCTTTTATCATATTTGGTTTTCATTGACTGCTGAGATGACTCAAGATTTTCTCTGGCTAATTCACATGCTTTAGAGAGTTTCGTACGAAAATCTGACACATATTGCAAAATATTCAGACAATCATCATCGTCTGATAGGAATTTCTCTTTAACGAGCTTAAGTGGGCCACGGACTGTATGTCCAAATACAAGCTCAAATGGGCTAAAACCAAGAGACTCCTGAATTGACTCTCTAACAGCAAAGAGCAAAAAATGAATTCCTTCATCCCACTGCTTCTCTGTGTCAAAACAGTAGGTCCTAATCATGTTTTTCAAAGTTTGATGAAATCGCTCAAGAGCACCCTGACTTTCTGGATGATAGGCGGATGACCTATACTGTTTAATGCCTAGCTGATCCATTACTTGTTGAAAAATACCAGACATAAAGTTGGAGCCTTGATCGGACTGGACACATTTAGGGAGACCAAATAAAGCGAAAAATCTGACTAAAGCTCTCACTATAGTCTTTGTCTTTATATTTCTCAGTGGTATGGCTTCGGGGAATCGAGTTGATGTACACATTATTGTCAGCATGTACTCATTTCCTGATCTTGTTTTTGGTAGGGGCCCAACACAGTCTATTAGTATCCTACTAAATGGTTCTTGAAATGCAGGAATTGGCTGCAAAGGGGCCTTTGGAATGGTCTGATTTGGCTTTCCTACCATTTGACATGTGTGACAAGTTTTACAGAAATGTGCTACATCCTGCCTGAGATTAGGCCAATAAAAGTGACTGAGAATTTTGTGATAAGTTTTCCTGACTCCTAATGACCAGCCCAGGGCGTTTCATGGGCCAGGCGCAATATTTCAGCACGATAGGGCTTTGAACCACAATTTGATGTTTATAGCCCAGTCGTCATCAACCAAGACATCTGGAGGTCTCCATTTACGCATGAGAATACCAGATTTTGTATAATAGGAAACAGAGCTATCTGAAGTTTTATCTTCATCATCTACCCTGTCAAACAAACACAAAATATCTGGGTCTTTGTGTTGTTCTGCAATGAGATTTGATCTAGAAAATGTCTGACTTTGGTCAGCAGAAGTTTTACTGGAAGTTTCAAATCCACGAGGGATAACGGAATGATCCGTGTCAAACACCTGACTGAGAAAGGTGTCATTTAAGTCAACATCTGTGACATTATTTTTGAGAGTATTTTGATTCTCAGAAGTTTTCTTTGACATGGCTCGAGTAATGGCACATGATGGGAAAAGGCCGGGAATGTCTTCCTCTATTGGCTCTGATTTTGATCTAAACTAGGATTATCAGTCACAAGTGGATTAGTAATGACCTTTGTCCCAGCAAGGTCGTTTCCAAGAAGAAGGTGAATCCCTTCAAAAGGCAAAAAAGGCCTAATACCTAAAGCCACAGGTCCAGAAACAAAGTCCGAAGACAAATAGACATTATGGAGAGGAACAGGAATAAAGTCATTGCAATCTACCCCCTTAATAAGAACTTAGAACTTTAGAACCTGAAAATGACTTTTCAGAAAACGGCAGGGTATCTGCCAACAAAAGAGACTGGGAAGCCCCGGTATCTCTTAAAATTTTGACAGGGGTAGCGGAAGAGAAATCACTAGAAAGTGATATAAAACCATCATGAATAAATGGTTCGAAAATACCCATAATGCTATCTTGAGAAGAATTGACCTTGACCTCATTAATTGGGGATAAGAGGGGTTTAACCTCAGAAAATGTGTTGCACACATTATTAGACTCTAATTGAGTTGATGAAGAAATAAAGCCGGTGGGCTTAGATCCACTTTGACCACTTTGACCTTCACGTTTTCTTTTCAATTTGAAACACTCTGACATTAAATGGCCGTCTTTCTTACAATAATTACAAGAAAGTGTACCAAACTGTTTGTCAGAAGGAGATTGAGACTTGGGATCTGATGATGTGGGAGTGTTACTTGAACTCTGTGAACTGTTGTCATTTGATTTTCTACTCTCCTTTGAAAAATTCTTGGATGAAAAGGACGAGTTAAATTTACCTGCATTGTTTCTGTATGAAAAGGACTGGGATGGTTTGCTGAGAAATGAAGATTTGTGGGTCAATGAATAATCATCGGCCAAAACGTGCCAGCAACCTCTAATGTATCTGCCTTTTGTTCATTGATAAACGTCTTGATGTCACTCCGGATGCACCTTTTAAATTCCTCATCAAAAACAAGTTGTCGTAATTTGTCATAATTCTGACTGACCTTTTCCGAAGAACACCAACGATCAAACAGTTGTTTCTTTGTTCGAGCAAATTCAACATAAGTTTGATCCTTCACCTTCTCACAATCCCTAAATTTCTGACGGTAAGCTTCAGGCACCAACTCGTAGCCCTTGAGAATTAATTCCTTCACAGAATCATAATTTGAAGCCTGCTCTACTGACAACTGAATGTAAATTTCTCTGGCTTTACCCACCAAAGCACTCTGCAAAAGCATAGACCAGGACTCCTTAGGCCAATTCAGACTCTGAGCAATTTTCTCAAAATGAAGGAAATATTTATCAACATCCTTTTCTTGGAAGGGGGAACTAACCTGAAATGCTTAGTGATGTCAATTGTCTGAAGGGAAGAATTTTCCTGACTTTCCAAGCTCTAAACGTCTCATTTCTAACTGCAGTCGGTGTTCTGCTAATTCTCTTTCCTTTTCTTTTTCCTCTCTTTCTTTCTCCCTTTGTCTTTCTTCCATTTGCAATTCTTTTTCTTTCATTTCCAATTCCTTCTCTTTCTGTCTTTCTTCCATTTCTAATCTTTCTGCCTTTCTTTTTCTTTCTGTCTTTCTTCCATTTGCAATTCTTTTTCTTTCATTTGTAATTGCATTTGTATTTTTCTTTTTCTAATGCCAATTTTTTAAGCTCCAAATCTGCCTGAATTTCTAATTCTAATTTTTTGAGTTCGAAGGAAGACTCAGGCTCATAATCTTTTAAGGCAGACTCTTCAAAATGGCCAGAATTAACTAAATGTTTTGCAATCTTGAATTGAATTTCTCGCTTGCGCATAGATCTTTTGACATCTACTTTAAGGAAATTTGCCAGTGCTATGAGGTTGTCTTTTCTGAGGGAATTAAATGTGTCCTGATCAAGGTCATCCATAAATTCGTCTGGCTTGAATTCCGCCATGATTGAATTTCGCTGAGTTCACAGTATATGTAGTTTTGAAAAGGTAGGCAAAATGTTGTCAAACGGCTCAAAATGTTCGTATCCCGGACGAGCCCCCAATTTGTTACGTGCAGAGAAAACGAACAAAAGGGTGAACTCAGCAGTTAACGTTTAAACAAAATTTATTACGAAAATAAAACTAATTGCTAAGTCAGGGATAGAGTACAAGCTTTAAAAGTGTACAGACTACTTATCTCAGCTGGGACGGCAGAGCTCCAGTCTCAGAGTTGTAACAGTCAGTCGGAAAGTAGTCTGAATGAACAGTCCTTAGGCTTGCAGGCTTGAAACTGCACAAAGTCCACAGTATAAATCCAGCGTTGGCAGTGAAGGTCTTGAAAAGTCTTGAGAATGACTACTGCTGGAGTTTAGTAACACACAAGAGACACGATCCCAAAAGTCTGACTGGAAGCTGGCACGTCCCTTTTATAAAGGCATATAAGAACAATCTAGAACTTTTATTGACATGCTAATTACTGTTCTAAAATTATCTCCCTTACACAACTAATCAACTTTCCAGAACATTCCAAACATGACTAATTGAATTCAAGGTTGTGAGGTCATCAAGGGCAGTGACCTTGAGAATGTTCTAGACTAATTGAACTCAGGTCATGATGAGTGTGGGGGAAATGACCTACATAACAATATATATATATTATATATATATATATATATATATATATATATATATATATTATGTATATATATAGCTACAGGCTTGGGTGACATTTTCGAGCTTGATGACATAAGAGATATCAACATGGGACACCTGCTGGAAACAAAGAGAGAAACAACATCAAAGACTTTGCCTGTAATACAAGTATGATACATAATACAAGTATGTCAGATGGCCATATGTCCTTGCCCAAGCCGCTGTCAAGCAGCATCGCCATCAGACTGCATTGATGGACATGTCTGATGTCACTAACTTCGGCGGAGCTAGACGTACTGCTGGAGAGTCAACTCCTTTTGTCTTCAGGTAAAAGTTTGTGCCATATGATATTGCTACTACTCTACTGGACCTTCTGTGTACACAGTGGAGGATTACTCACTAAATATACCTCACATCTTGATATATGATGACATCGTTAAGTTGTTAAAGTTGCAGGTTCTTCTAATATACCTGCCGAGACCTAGCCCAGATGTTTGCCGCCTTCTCACCGAAATCCCTCTACACCTGAAACTGGCTCCAGAAAAAAATCAATAATGCAGTCAAACAATGAGCTAAAGTGCATTATCAAAAGCGGTGACGTGTATTGTAGTTATAGCCTTAGTGGCACGGCCAGTCTGTTCTATGATGCAGCAGGATCTCTGTTAGGGTTGAAATCAACAGGTAAAACAACCTTCACCTGCAGACGGCTAAACAAGAAATGATCGACAAAATGTTGTTCATGACTGGCGGGACACATATCACCGATGGCATCAAGATAGAGCAGAAAAATCGAGTTTGATAAATTACTGGTGGACGTTTTGCTCAAACGAAGCATACAAAACTGGGTTTGTATTGCCATCAGATTTGTTTGTACTAACTTTATTGTTGACTTATTTGGAAATGAGAATGGACTCATTCAGTTTAAAGACCTGAAACGAGGCATCACGAGGCATCACGAGGCATCACGAGGCTTGATAGCAGCACGATTACCCTCAAGCGAATCATCCTACTGGACATCAAGTACTTGGCATTAGTTCTGAAGGACGAAGAAATAACGATGTTCTGTCTCCATATAGATAGCCACAAGTATGGAGACACCTACTGTTGATCCACAGAATTTCGCTCCCTCAGACATCTAAGATGTCAAGGGCGCGGAGAGAGCAAAGAAATGGAACTATGGGAAGGCCTTCAACCTTGTCTATAAAGACGAGTCTGAGGGTATGATGGCCTTGACGCAGGTGATACCTTTGAAACCTAGTGCAGGCATACAATACAGGGATGTCCTTGTCCCTGAAGGAATGACAAAAATGCTTGTCAGTTGTTCATTAGGCTTGATTCTATGGACGGCATAGAAAGTAAAACTTGTAGCGTATATTCTATTTTCTGCAAAGATGTAAATTCCCTATGTAAACATATAAATGTATTTTTTACTACAACCCAAACAGGATTCGAACCCAAACACACTACAGCAACATCGCCTAGCTGCTAGGCCTCACACAAACCAGTCGGCCACCGTTTCCAACCCAAAAGAGTTGGCCACAGTAACCGACTAAGATGTTAAAATCCTGAGCACGACCGAGGAACACAGTGTGCGTTGGGCAGCCGACACACAGACACAGTACAAACACATATAAATTCAGAAACAATTCTCCTAGATGAGAAAGTAGACCAAGCTCTTCCACCGACGGCGTGTGCCTATAGAGTCCTTTGAAAACTCTTTCAGAACACCCTCCCCACAGGGGATGATGTCATCATGAATATCCTGCAAATAACAAACAAGAAATTCAGAACTAGTCCTGGCATTCATCGCTCTTAGACTTTATTTTTGTACCAAACATGCTCCTAAACTACCATGACTCGTTGCCCCACCCTCCCAGTTCAAGCACTCTTATAGAGGATTTAGTCTTGTGACAAGTCTCTTAAAAATGGGAATATCGCCCCTCCATTTGTGCCAAAGGCTGCCATGGCTGACCTAACAAATTGAGTTTCCTGTCTCCATACATACACGCCAGCGGCTCAACACACTGTTCAACCATACACAGGGCCTCACAATGCTTGGAATTCCCAGGATATGGAGGGGAGGGATTTGTAGGACACAGAGGGGGTTCCAGTGGATCTCTTCACCTTCTCTGTCACGGAAGGCCTCGCTCTTGCCAATCTCGAGGCACATCTGGGTTTCATCGCTAGCTGGCATCCAATCGAGGTAATGATCATTTTTCAGTTGGCCTTCTTGCTAGAAGGCCCAGCATGTGTCCTCCAGGATCGTGACCAGGCCTTTGTCACCCAATAACAGTGCACGGTTGTAAAGCCCAGGCTCTGCAGCAAGAGGATCTGCAGCACGAACTGAAGGCCTCACAGCTCCCACTCTGTGTGCTTGATGGCGAAGTCCCACACCTGAATCTGCTTTCAAGCGATGTGTCCCATCTTTTTCACAGGGCTCGGCAGTGCCGTTTCTACGTTGCCCCTGCCAGTCTCCAACTGTGGCAGAGTCCAGTTACTTTTGTGTCCGCTAAGTGCCAACCACTCCAAGAAATAACCACCCTCAGTTGCTTTAGCTTACAATAGATTTATCAAGAAGCGGTGAAAACTGGGTAAATAAAGAGATTAAAATACAAGGTCATTCATTGTCTATACCGGAGCATCGAGGTAAATCAAATCAAAGTAAACGGAAGAAAAGAACTAAATTCTACTAAAAATATCTAAGCACTGCATTCAAAATGGTCCTCTAAGTAATTGGAAAGTCATAAAGGGAAATCAACTTACATCGTTGCACCTACAGTCCTACTTTTGGCAGGAGTATTTGTGAGATCCACTTGGCATGTCTACTTGCTTTAAGACATTGGAAGAAAAACGTGTGTGCGTAGGTGTAATTTAATCTTTAACCTTTTAATTGTTTTACCAAGAAGTTTCTTGACCTTTGTGTCACAGGGACTTAAAAAGATAGAGGGCGATCTTTTGAAATCGAGTTAGCGTCATGAAGGGTCAATTCAACACACTCCCCGTCTAAAAATGCGCGGTAAGCTGAATTTTTACTAATCATAAATTTCAAATAGAATAAATGCCTACAAATATTTTTGCTCTAAATAAATTCTAAAGGCTAAGAGTGTATACGTAAGGGTCATACTAAGAGAGTCCGTATATAGTGTTCATTGAATTCAATCACAGAGTTCAATTTGTACTTTCAATCAAAACTAATTCGCTGATAGGTCTGAGGTAGGTTGGATGTTTGCCATCTTTGTAGATCATGACGTCTACTTTTCCTACTTTGTTGTCATTGCTGGGGTAGACCTTCACTATGCGAGCGAGGGGCCAGCTGTTTCTTGCGTATTCTTTCTCTCTCAAAAGAACCACATCTCCTTCTTTGACGTTGATTTAGATTTGTTCCATTTTGGTCGTGGCTGACGGCTTTGTAGATATTCTTTTACTCCATCGTATCCAGAATTGATCAGCTAGATACTGTACGCGTCATCAACGTTTTCTACTGTAGATGTCTTGTTGGACAAATGAGCCTGGTGTTGGGGTCAGTGATTGAGTTTTCATGGTGAGTAGCATGTTAGGGGTGAGAGCTAGGGATAGTTTGCATCTGATAATACTGTTGTTATAGGTCTGGAGTTGACGATGTCGCTAGCTTCTGCCATGAGAGTTGTCAGCGAGTCATGTGTGTATTGTTGCTTGCCTAGTTGATAGTGCATGGAGTCAAGAACTCGTCTAATGGTACCAATTTGTCGTTCCTATATACCGCCGAAGTTGGATGCATTGGGTGGGTTGAAATCCACTCACAGTCACTCGTTGTAAGGAATTTCTTGATGCGGTCTTGATCCAGTTCTTTGGCTGCTGCCTGAAGTTCGTTCTTTGCGCCGATGAAGTTGGTGCCCTGGTCAAATCTGAGTTTCTTGATGTTGCCGCGTTAGCTATGAAGTGGCTTAGGGCGTTGATGAAGGCTGAAGTGTCCATGGAGTCTATTACTTCTATGTGTACTGCTGTTGTGTAGAGACAGACAAAGATAACTGCCCATCTCTTTGCTTCAGACGTGCCGGCTCTGGTTTTGCGGGAAGCTATCGCCCAGGGCCGAATACGTCCATGCCGACGTTGGTGAATGGTGGGGTTTTCTCTGTTCTGTCCGAGGGTAGGTCGGCCATGAGTTGAGTGAGTGGTTTTGCTCTCAGTCTCTTGTGCATACTGTACATTTGTGTAGTATACTTCTTACCATGTCATGTACACCATTGATCCAATAGCCATTAGCTCTGACGTTTGACAGGGTGAGTTGTCTGCCTTGATGTTGTACTTGTCGATGTACATGATCGATGATAAGTCGCGAAATGTGGTTGTCCTGTGGGAGGATGATGGGGTGTCAGCCGCAGAGGTCGAGGTCAGATTGGCGAAGTCTTCCTCCAATGCGGATGAGTCCTTTTTCATCGATGAATGGGTTCATCTGGCTAATGGGGTTCCATTTCTGTAGTTTGTGGTTGTCAATGCCTGCTGACTTTGCTGCAGATAGTATCTCATATTCTTTATGAAACACACTTTTCTGTACTGAGCGAAGGATGATGGTTTCTGCTTGTATGTGCCATCATCTCAACTCTCAATTGTTCTGAAGACTTCTCTTTCTCCTTTTTGTCTGTCTTTCCTGGTGATTTTCTTTGTCTGATTTTGCCTATTAAGTTGGCGATACTTCTCTTCAAGGAACTCCATGAAAATAATCATTAAAATCGGTGAGCACCTAAGTCGTTTTGTTCAACTTCCTTCGTTGATGTATTGAGGACAGGAAGTTGTTTGCGGACCTCAGGGTCTTCGTCACTTACTGTGTATTTGTGTTCTGTTTCTTCATGGTTGTGCTTGTCTTGCTGCCACAGGAATGCTGGTCCTGATAGCCATATAGTTGAGTTTAGTTTTGGGGCTAGTTCACTGCGTGATGCGATGTCACCTGGATTTTTGTGTGTAGACAAATGTTGCCACTGGTGTGGTGATGAGATGTTGGGATCTTTCTACTCTGTTCGCTACGTACACATGGAAACGTTTCGAGCTGTTGTTTATATATCCAAGGACAATTTCGCTGTCTGTGTGATATATGACGTTGTCGATGTTCAGGCCGATTTCTGGTGTGATCTTTTGTGCGAGTTCTGTCGCTAGGACGGCTGCACACAGTTCTAGGCGAGGTATGGAGACTGCATCGTCGGGTTTACCTTTGCTTTGCCAAGTATGAATGATACATTGACGTTGTCTTCATGGTTAATCAACTGCAAGTACGCAACAGCACCTATGGCTTCATTGCTGGCGTCAGAGAAAATGTGACACTCAGTTTTCTTTATGGGTCCAAAGGAGGGTGGAGTGTAGCATCGCTGTAGCTGTATCTTTGTGATGTAGTTGAGGTTTTTGCACCATGGGCAAGTATTTCTCTGGTAATGTTTCGATCCATCCAAGGTTTGATGAGTTGCGTCTTTTAGTTTCTGTCATGAGGCCTCGTAGTATTAGTTTACCTTCTATGGAAACTGGTGCGAGTATACCGAGTGGATCGTATATTGAGTTGACGATCGCCAGTACTCCCCGCTGTGAGAATGGCTTCTCCTTCAAGTCTACTTCGAATGTAAATGCGTCCGCCTCTGGAGACCATTTGACCCCTAATGATCTCTGTGTTGGTAAGGTGTCTTGGTTGAAATCCAAACTCTGTAGATCTTTGGCTCATATTCATTTGGAAGTGCTGTCATGACTTTTTCGTCACTGGAAATGATCTTGTGGAAGTTAACGTTTCTGGTCGCTAGTAAGTCTCTTGTTCTATTGATGACACTGATAGCTTTCTGTGCATCTGGTGCTGAGGTTAGTCCGTCGTCGATGTAAAAGTTCTTGTCAATGAACTCTTTCACGTCTTCTCCATATATAGATACACGGTCTTCAGCGATCTTTCTCAGTCAGAGGTAGCAATGGCTGGTGAGGAGACATTGCCTAACAGGTGTACGTTCATTCTGTACTGAATTACTGGTTTCGTGGGGTCATTGTCTTGAACCAAAAGAAGGCAGATAGTCTCTGTGTTTTTGTTGACGTGGAAGCTGTGAAACATTTGTTCTACATCACCAATTACTGCTGTCTTCTCGTGTCGGAAACGTAGCAGGTACTGAGGAGGCTGTTCATTTGGTCAGGTCCCTGAAGCGATGCGTCATTCTGGGAGACTGTACTTTGCACTGGAGTCAAATACTACTCTGATCTGCTGTTTCTTGGGATGGTAGACACCGAAGTGTGGTAGGTACCATGCGTTGTCGGCATCTTTTTCATCTTCTGGAATGGGGCTTCCATGGTTGCGTTCCATTGTTTTCTCATAAACTGAAAGTATTCTTCCATTATTTGTGGTTTACACTGAAGCTGATTCTGTAGATTGTAGAATCGGTTCAGAGTTGATTGTCGGTTGTTCGGTAATTTATTCGGATCTTGCCTGAAGGGGAAAGGAAGTTCTAGATTACCCTCATTTACATGGACTTCTCGTTGCATGATGTCCAGGAATTGCTTGGCTTCAATGGAGGGTGCCTTTTGTTCGTCGTAAGGTGTCTGCTTGAAGATGGTGGTGCCGAAGTTGACAGGTTCATGGCCTATTATGTCTTTGATGTGGATGTGATGGTTACATTCAAGCGCTGATTCGTCGTAGCCATTTAGGGTTGCAGTAGTATGGTGTACTGAAGTGCAGATTACACATCTTGCTGTCTCTAGGCACAGTTCACCTAAATTGTCCACCCTAGGTCGGTGCGTTGAGCCCAAGGTGAGTTTACAGGTCCGTTCGTTCCTTGTTTCTCTAACTTTCAATGGTTCTGGGCAGTTTCTGCCGATGAGGAGGTGAATTCCAACGTTCTTTTTCGGTTCTGGAATGTAATCGATGATGGGCTTCAGATGTTTGAAGGCCTTGCAAATGTCTGGTGTGGGTATTTCGTTCTTGTCGCTTGGTATGTTGTCGTTTTCTAGCAGGATGGGAAGAGAGAATTTTTTCTTTCCATCACTTGATTCTATGATGACGTGGTTGCTACGTCGTCCCTTTCTGAGTTCTCCTTTGCCGCTGCATGTTGACAGTTCGTATTCAAGGTCTGGGCCGTGTATCTTGAGTGCGTCGAAGAGGTGGCTGTCACCCATACAGGCATTGGACTTGTCATCTAGGACTATGTAAGTTTCTATGTAGTCTGCTGCTCTGTCTTGTGTATACACCTTTGCGACGACTACCTTCCCACACAACGTCAGGCTGGGCATTTTGTGAGTCTGGTGCATTTTATTGTAGCTTCTTGGGTTTCCTTTTTTTATCTTCTGGTTTGGTTTCGGTTGCTTTCTGCTTAGATCTGTCGCCAGGTGTAGCGTGGAGACAGGTGATGTGTTTCTTGCTCTTGCATATAGCGCATTCGATGGTCGATGTGCAGTCCTTGGCGAGATGTTTCTCAGTGCATTTAAAGCACAAGCCTTTCTTCTTACACATTTCGATTCTATCAGCAACTGGTTGCTTTGCAAATGCCTTGTAATCTTTCAGGTCATGTCCTCTAGCTTCATGGAAGGGACAATGTTTTCCTTCATTTGATGATTTCGTTGCGTGTGCACGCGCTCTAGTCTTCGTTTGTTGACTGGATTTTGACTTACTTGTTCCAGGGGGTGTGTCATCTGGTCTTGGAATGTCAGGATCGCATGCTGCTTTCGCTGTGTCTTTCAGGAAGTCTGTGAAGAACTTGAACGGGGGAAATGTTTTGTGGCGACGTTTGTATGATGCCAAGTTATCTCTCCACTTGTTGAGGACGAATCTTGGTAACTCCTCCATAACGGGCTTGAGTCCCTGTGGTGTATTGAGGGATGAAAGGTCAGGAAGTTTTCTCATGTGTGCCTCTGTGTTTGAACATAAGTCTGAGAGTTCGAGTAGCTTTTTGCACTTGTTTGGTTTAACTTTCGGGAAGGATTTCAGTCTTTCCAGTGATGACTGCAGGGTTGCCGAATCTGTCTTCTGGTTCTATCCAAGCCTCTCTAAATGACTCGTCTTGGTCGTCTACATACCATTGTAGATGGTCTTCGATGATTTCCTGCGGATCTCCCTACGTGTTTTTATGCAGGAAATCTAGTTTCTCAGATGTCTGTATGCAGGCCGTTGTTACAGTGGCTTCGAATGATCTTTTCCATGAAATGTACATGGTTGGGTCGCCTCTAAATGTTATTGGTTCACGTAGTGGTAAACGTTGACGGGCCATCATTTGGGCTATCTCCGTCAGAGGTTGCATGTTGTTGTTGATCTGGCGTGTTGTGGGTGCAAGTTGATTTGAAGTAGGTGTGACTGTCTCACCTGATTCTGTTGGTGTTCCCTGTCCCGGTTGTGTCAGTAGAGGGGATGATTCTTAGTTTTTGTTTTGTGCTTTTGGTACGAACTCGGTAAAGTTCAGTGCTGGTATTGGAACGCTTCAATTCTTCTTTCATTGCAATGTATCGTGATACATGGTCGTTTGATGACTGGTCTGGTGTAGTAAGTGTCTGTACTGGTGTGAAACCTTATCCCGCTACTTTCTGGAGGGTTTCTGCATCTATCCTTGCCTTTTCTGCTTTCATTTCAGCTTCGATAACTTTGATTTTCGCTTGATGGTGAGCTATTGTCTTCATATACTCTGCCTCTCTTGCTGCAGAGCGTGCCTTGCCTTGTGCCTTTAATGCGTTTGCCCTAGATGATGTTGATGATCTGGTTCTGTTTGAACAGCGCAAGCTGCCTAGTGTAGATCCTAGTTCGGATGGTGATTTGAGGTTGAGGGCGCTATTTCAGCTCTCCTTTGTCTTTGCATCGTTAATGTATTCGTTTGCTTGTTCAATGTTCCTATTGAAGCTTATTTCCGTTAATTGTGCTTGCTCCTTACCTTCTGTAGTATTGTCTTGCTGATAAAGTCTCTGAAGTTTGTTCCAAGTTTGTTCATATTCCTTGGAAAGTGCCTCTTCTGTATCAATTTCGCTTTCTGTTGGGTCCTGCATTCCCCTTAGGTCGATGAGAACTCCATTTGTTTGGTTCCAAATGTTTGACAGAGCATTTTCAGTGTCGAAAGTAGCATACAGCAGCCCGCTTTCGTTTTTTTCTACTGTCGTGTAGAGGGCGCCCTTCAGTTTTGGCAGTAGATCCACCATCAGCAGTGGCCATTCCACTGGGAACCGCCCCTTCCTTTGTTTGTTCTGAGGTATTTTCTGTCTTAGTAATATCTCCTTGATTTTCATTTTGAGAATCTGTCTGGGTTGGTTGTTCAGCTCCTTTGACTTTATTTTCATCCATTATAGTTTCTTTGAGTCAGTTGTAGTTGGCTGTATGTATATATCAGATATATACAGTGGGCCTACCTTGCATAGTCTATGTGCCAGTGTCAGCTGTGCACTTGAGACAGTGTCTTGTCCAATGGTTCGCTGGTTTTCACTTGCGACGATTTTTCACTGTGGCGGAGTCCAGATACTTTTGTATCCGCTTAGTGCCAGCTACTCCAAGAAATACCACTCTCAGTTGCTTAAGAGTAGATTTATTCAAGAAGTGGTGAAAACTGAGTAAATAAAGAGATTAAAATACAAGGTCATTCATTGTCTATACCAGAGAGTCGAGGTAAATCAAGTCCAAAGTAAACGGAAAAAAGAACTAAATTCTACTAAAAATATCTAAGCACTGCATTCAAAATGGTTCTCTAAATAATTGGAAAGTCATAAAGGAAATCAACTTACATCGTTGCGCCTACAGTCCTACTTTTGGCTGGAGTATTTGTGAGATCCACGTGGCATGCCTACTTGCTTCAAGACAGTGGAGGAAAAACGTGTCTGCGTAGGTGTAATTTAATCTTTAACCTTTTAATTGTTTTACCAAGAAGTTTCTTGACCTTTGTGTCACAGGGCCTTAAGTAAGATAGAGGGCGATCTTCTGAAATCTAGTTAGGGTCATGAAGGGTCAATCCAACGCACCAACCCTTCCTTGGTATCTGCAATTTCACATTGAGAGGATCTCTATATAAATCTTATTCTTTTTCTCAAACAGTTTGATCCAGCACCAAAATTGTACTTGGAGCCCACCTAGGTGAAATGGTCCTAAGAAGTAAAGAGAGGTGTTCTCACTATAGTCTCAGAGCCCCCATTTTTGCGAGAATAGCGTATGTTTTGCAAGTTGCAATGTTGCGTGTTTTGAGCCTCCTGAGTGAAATGGAGGCTTAGAGAGGGGGAAGTGAGCCGGAAGTGGCAATTTTTATAGTACTGATATACATATTAGTAGATGTCAAATGTACTTAACATGCTAACTTGGAAAAGAATTCGTGGTTTAATTAGGGAAAATTTGACAGATGAATTCAGTACATTGCAGTAACTTGAAATTTAATGTGCAGTGCATTGTGTTGAAGTAAGAATAAATGTTAAAGGAATTTAATTACACAGTGAAAATCGTATATTTTAATGACTGACTGCCCTTTTGAGAATATAAATTTATTTAAATTAAAACGTTCAGTTACACTTATTAAATTAACTTTTTTATTTGTACCCCAAATTATGTACAGAGAAATGTAAACGTAACACCATCACCTCTATGAGTCTCCATACAAATTCAAAACGTGTAATATACGCGCCTTCTCTGTCGAGTAATTTCAGCCGTGTAATATGGATCGTGTGACCAATCAACGACTATGCTCAAGGTTATCAGTATATCGACATTCAAACTCGCCAACAGGAAACTCGTAAGTGTTTCTGTCATGATTGACTGTCGATCGCAACCGTTCTCTTCAGAATAGTAGACAACACACAAATAAAATATCGTGCATAGTGACAAGTGTCCACAAAAATGTTTGCAAATTTAATATTATGTGTTTATTTGTTTGTTTGTTTGTTTCTGGTAAAGCTATGATTGTATCTAATGCAATACCAAAAAAGCGAAAGCAAACAATAACATTTCCATATGCTTTTTATGTGTACATGTGAGTTGAACAACACGCTTTTCTGATTGTAGGTAGTTCAGGACAATGGAAACATGATTCATCTTTCAACATATTCCAAGATGGATGCTCATCACTACTCTCTAACATATTAGAGAATAAAAATGTATGATAATGATTATGATAATGATAATTAATCAGGGTGTATTAAATATTTTTATACTAAGCTGGACTAATGTTAACGTTTACAATTTCCAAAGATGGTGAAAATTCCTTACTGAAATGCACATATTATTGTACTAACACCTCTCGGGCACTCTGTAACTCTGGATTTTAGCAAAGTCAGGAAAGAGAAAGAACGATTTGAAAATCTTTACCAAGATATCAGAGCAAATTGAACAAATAATCTTATCAATGTTATTCTCGGTACTCATTAATGCTAACATGGCAGCCTAGAGATTTCTCAACGACTAACTAATACACTCACACACATTTAAATCGAAGAAGTAATTCATAAAGTGTTTGAAATTCTGTCGTCTGGCATTTCAACCAGCTTTATTCCAAAAACTGGTAGAATTATTCGAATGAAGAAATCTAAGGAGTCTTCCGTATGGAATTGACTTCTTGAAAATAAAGTGTATGTTTTTGCAATTATCGCCCTTAAAATGAATTTCACTGCAAACGAAACATAATAGTCAACACATTTATTTCATATTAAATGTGTGACTTACCTTGTATATAAGTTAGTCTCCTGAATAAAATTCTTTATCATATTTTTCGTTTTGATCACGTATCAATTTTAGGGCGTAAAATATACAAATCGTTGTACTTTATCCTTAACCTCCATTGTTTAAGAATAGTGACACTTTTGGCATTGTAAAGGGCGATACTGGCGAGCTGCCAAAGGTATAACCGTGCAGTTGCCATGTTGACATCACTTCCGAAACTTCGAAAACTAATACCCAGGCAATGGTCAAGCTAATGAGCCCTTTTGCTAATGTAAACTAGAAAGGGGAATCTCCATTTAAAAACAGTAATCCTTTGTGTGGAATGACTTTGGTCATACATGAAAGTAGGAGACCAGAGTGAGTCTCCAAATCATTTGATAAAGGCACATCTAAAGCACTATCAACAAAAATGTTATGATGCCATTTTGTTAGTTGGATGAATGCAACATAACTTTTCCTACTGACTTTTTAATTTCTCTCGTATATTCTATTTTCAGCAAAAAGTAACAAAGAAGAGTTGGCATTGTATGAAGGTCTGTAGTACAAATCTCCTGATATATTTACTATTTGCTTTTGTGTTTGTTTCTTTATCATTAATATCTCTTGTCAAAGCAAACATTTGTTTCAACAATGTCTGGTGGTAACACTTCATTTATCATTCTCTGAAAATCTTATGCTGCACAAGTACAAATACTTACTTTATTTTCAAAAGATATTCCATAAATGTCATAAGCTGTTATAAGATATTTAAAATGTCTGTCCGCTTGCACTAGGGACAATCGTCTGACCTTATTAGAGGTAATTGATAACGATATATGCATAGTGGTGATTCTGCTTTAAAACACACATGTAAACAGAGTGGGACAAAACACCATTTGTCACCCAGTAATTAGACTGCATATTTTGAAGGAGTACAATCTCCCAACATAAATGTTTTACACTCTTTCATATTCAAATTTAGAGTGAAAAATTTTCAGTAGAGGAATGAATTTTCCTTTTCTCCATTCTCGCATACAGTCAATGTTTGTGAACATGTGATTCAGTCTGCCACTGTTCATTATCCATAATGAAAATCTAGCTATCTTCAAATCAGATTTATTCTTTACTAATAAACTCAGAAAAGATTACAATGGCAAAGTCAACCCAACAACGTTCAATATCCACGTACAAAATTTGGAAATCAAGTGGGCACACTTTAGTGATCAACTTGACAGTGACTACGCGCACATGTCCGGCAGCACCAGGATGTACAACAGTAATTCTTCCAAAAGGCAAGCACCCACGCTGTACATCAGGAGATACCACAAACGCCGTATCATCTACTTGTAGGACTTTCTTGGGTTCAACCGTTTTAGCAGTGGCCGACTGGTTTTGTGTGAGGCCTATCAGCTAGGCGATGTTGCCGTGAGTGTGTGGGGGTTCGAATCCCGTTTGGGTTATAGTAAATTTAGATTTCTTTAACCTGAGTGGACAGCATTGCTGGTGGATATTTACTGTCCCCGAATCTGTCTAATAGCTCAGTAAAAGCTTCGTGCTTTTCCGATTACTATATGTGTGTACTGTGTGTGTGTGTACTGTGTCTGTGTGTCGTCTGCTCCACGCACACTGTGTTGTTCGGTTGCGCACAGAATTGCAACATCTAAGTCGGTTACTGTGACCAACTCTTTTTTGGGTTGGAAGCAGTGGCCGACTGGTTTTGTGTGAGGCCTATCAGCTAGGCGATGTTGCCGTGAGTATGTGGGGGTTCGAATCCCGTTTGGGTTATAGTAAATTTAGATTTCCTTGCATTGTTGCCCCAAATACCTCATCAGTTATTGAATTCTCCTTCATCTCCTCCTCGGATTGTAGTCAGAGCTATCAACTGACTTTGGAGCAATCTGTCCATGCTGGAAATAATTTGGAGTTAGAGGTGTTAAATCTTTATGAGTTGCTGACTGACAAGTTATCAGCCTAGAAAGTTTTTCATCTGTAATATCTGCATTCTTGAATACAGCAAAGATTGCTCGTTTAGCTACCTTGATCTTGGCAACATGAACGCCACCAGAATTTGGAGCAAGTGGAGATTGAAATGCTATTTCACACCCTTGTTTGCTGTTGATCTCGTGATTTAGTCCTTATACAGTTGCTTTACCAAGTCTCGTATTTCTTTATCAGCAGCTACAAAATTACCACCATTATCTGAAATCATCTCATTTCAAGATAGACATTTTTGGTGGCTAGGCATGTGAATAAGCACAAGTAACGCCTTGCCCCTTTCTTGCCTTACCCCTAATAGTGATGAATTAACCTTCAAAATCTACTGCTGTATGAGCAAAAGCATTGTGTACGGAGAGGCATCTTCAATGGAATTGATGGTACAGGAGCCATCACCTGACTTGCAATTTTGGCTTTCCATACTTGACATTCAGCACACTCTTTTTCCTATTGATGAATTTTCTTATGTCCAGCAGCGATCCAAAAGCGTATTGACATAGTTGACAGCCTATGATATGATCCAACTGCATGGTTTTCAGGATCGTGGTAGTGTTTGACAAGTAATTGGGTAACCAATTCTTTCGTAAAAGAATGCTAACGAACATAATAAGATAGATAATGTTCATATCTGAGACGACCACCGGATCTAATCAGCCAATCTTTGTCTGGTCGTGGTTTCAGTCCAAGTAAATTGCTTAGTCTTGGCAATTTTCGTTTATTGACCAGTGCTTCAGGAAGTGCATAGCTTGAACCTTGTTTATTGTTTGAATTGCTGCTTCTGCTATTTCATCTGGTTGCAATTTTCCTCTGTTCACTTGTTCTTTTGGTTACGTACAATTGTCAATAAAGTGGCATACAGATGCTTGAATTCTTTTCAGTCGTGTACAACTTTAAGTCGTATAGGATTCCATTGAAAGGATATAAAATTTGAGTTGACTGTAATCACTGCTGTGTCCACTGGATATTGCTCGCACTTTCCATTCGACGAATCTTGATTTATGCATATTTCGCAGAGGTTTTCTTCAATTAAGCATCTTAACTTGCCCCTTTAAAGTGTCGTTTATATGCCCCAAACAACATTCTTTAAAAACTGTTCCTCTGAGGTTGTTTTGTAACACTATGCATTGTATCGATGTAAAATGTGAAATATATGCAAAATTTTCTACTTCTGCAGGACCTCTACTTCTGCAGGACGTCTGCAGGCACCTGGCTAGGCTGGGTCGTTAGAGCCTTTGAAGCCAGCTGAAGTATTTTCAACAGCAGATTCCTTTTTCGTGTTCACGCAGCCTGAAAATGTTACTCGGTTGATCTCCGGCATTGTTGGCACTGGTCGGTCAACCATAATAGCAGTAGTACTCGTCACTCTCAGTCACGATGATGATTGAATTGAGGTTTAGTTTCCCTAGGGTCTTGTTTATCACGCGTCTGTTAATGCTGGCGAAATTGTTACTTCGGAATATACATAAATTCAAAAAAGGTGAAACGGCTCTGACAGTCTGTGGCCATATCAACTGAGTAGCTAGCCAATCAATCTTACTGGCGATCCTCGTTGCGACGGACAGTGTAGCCAGTATCGCAGTGTCTCTAGAGGAACCGTGATTTGTCCGACGTCTATTTTGACAGGCGATATGTCATTCACAACGTTACCTTGGCAATGGCTTTGCCATCGTATCAATCGCTCAAACGAGGCAAACTTTGAAATGGCAAACATCGACTGTACCGTACACTCAATGCAATGCGATGCGTATTCTTAGTTCAAAAGACGGTGATTTTACGATGTAGAAACAATGGCTGACGTCAAAAACTCAATTTTAAGGGAGGTACAGTTTCACAAGGTATCGGAAAGGTTATCAGGCTTGTTGATAAGATATTTGCAAAAATTAAAGGATATCGGGCCTTGTACTCTAAAACCCTCTGTGGAGAACACGTACTGGTATTTCGTCGCAGGAAGGAAATAAAGTTGCAGTTGACTAGATAGATGTTGATGTTTCTGAAAATTACACAGACAAGTTGAAATCGTGCAAGCTTAGCTGTCATAAACATCGCTAATGTACAATCCTCCTATGATCTTCCCACATTTCCCGCTTTCATTTGACAAAATTGTAGGTCTTCAGGTTCGTAAGGAGTTGTTGCACCTGGCTGACTTGAAACTGAACAGGAGTGACTGGTTAAACGCATATGAGGTGACAACTCAAACTCGACAGTGGAGAAATAGTACCGGGTGAGGTAGTTCAGCGGTATGGTCATTATGTAAACAGAATCCCTCGCAATTCACAGTTATTTTGAAGGAGACCTTTAGAGGTTTGAAAGCCTTATATAAATTTTCTTGTGAACTTCGGAAAGGCGAAAAAGGCGACTGACTCGGCTTCGGGGGACACATCCACTGCCAACATTTATTTTCTTATAACTATGAATGTCAGGTGTGGGTAGAACTTATCTTAAAAGTTGATTTTAAAAGTTGTTATTATGGGCATATCATAGACACTTTAATTATAGGAATTTCGGGCCAGTGAGATTCAGATTTTGCTAGAAAACTCTGAACCTTTCCAGCAAGGTTTTTATCTCAGGCCAAATCTAAGGCTGTCATTTCCCTAGGTACCAGATTATTAGGATTCTCCTTTTCAAAATGTATTTTCATTGTTAAGGACACATCGGACTGTGAATTTCACCTACTCTGTTGGCGACAAAGGCCTAAACTTTCGACTTCGACCTCGTATCCACCACACGATGTTAATGCTGTCAGGATATTGTATGATGCAAGTAATACTGAACTAGATTTTGCCAACCTCATTCCTAAGACTGCACAGCTAATTACCAAACGAGGAATACCGGTGCTTTAAGTGGAGCCACAGGGTTTTTGCAGCTATCAGACAGCAAGAAACCGAGGAGTCTTAATACATAGTCTAGCATCTACAAACGCATGAAAAGTCACCGACTCTTGCTACTTTGGTTGTTTTAGACATCAAAGGACTTTGATTTTATCCAAATCTGCTAATTCATCCAACCCTTTTATGAGCTATTTTGGTGAGGTTGTTATCAGGGTTTTCATCCCAGTCTAGATAAGTTACCCACATTTCTAGGAACAGTACTTTTGTTAGGATGATAAATGGAGCTAAAAGCCCAATTGATCAAATAATATTACAGTCTTCTTCACAAAAGTGTGCTTTGTAGGATCATAGTTCTTGGTGGGAGGATTCGCTTTATCTATATCTACTTCACATGTTCTAGCTTTTGTTAATATCTTATCAAAGAACTTTCTAAATTTTACAACCATTTGTGTGCATGCATGCCTGCTCTTTTCCATAGTTCCGATGACTCTTGTGTAGCCTCATAATCTCTTTAGCATTTCTAACTGTATCCATATCATCGTCCATGTATGTAGACTTCAATAAAGGCTCAGAAGCCATCGTAAATCTATTGCATATTCTTTGGCGTGAATTTGCATCACTAGATGTGCTTAGAATCAAGAATGGACTAAAAAACAACTCTATTTAATTTATACTCATCTGATGTCTTCCGTTGATCTAGATCTCTCAAAAAAAACCGAGTACATCCCAGCTTTGTCACAGACAAAACTTACTTGATGCTTTCGAAAACATAGTAACACATCAAATAGTTCATGTTGTAATTTTGGTCCTTGATACATTACATTATTCACTAAGAATATCAACGATTGCCCTGTCACCAAGTTTTGGGAAGACCATTTCATTCAGGTTAGGGCCATCGTTCAGCTGGTTTTATCCAGTTTATCGCTTGCATGTTGCACATTACTCTGTTTGTTGCAATGAAGTCCACTTTATACATACATAACCACTGATACTCTTAAGTCCGACTTAAAGAGAAACTGATAACTGATTGGCAAAGTTTTGACATGTCTATTCAACACATTTACAGAATACACTTTGAGTGTGTCCCTGTAGTCCTAATTCATCAGCAACATCAGTATTTATGTAAGTCTAGTACCAGCACCATCACGTAGGACATCTTCTCTAAGTTTTCGATTACCGTGTTTGTGAATAACAGGTACAGTTTGCAAGATTATACGTCCCACTTCAGATGTCTCAGAAATCATTGTTGTTATTGTCTGTGATGTTTTTGGATAGTCACGATTCTCCCCCTCGGTGAAGTCTACGGCTACATTCCCTGAAACATAGCTGTATTGTCCCTAGTTTCTTTGTTTGGGATTTTTTTCTCTGGTCAGCAAAAGATCTTTTTACATTACCTTGGTTTGAAGCTTGTGGACCACCTTGATTGCACCTTTTGTGCAGTAGGCCATTGTAGTTTATCTACAACCATACATACCACATATTCTACTTCTGGTGCAAATACGGGCCTGGTAATTGTCTCCAGGACATCAAAAACTAAGCCTAACCCATTTTTAAAGTTCCATCTTTGTGAAATATTCATATTCCTGAATCGATCACAACTAAATACACCATGTTGTTTGCCACAAACTTTACTGCAATTTCTTCTTTGATTGTCTCTTTCCAAGAATTTCCAAAGAATGTTCGTGACATGTTTGATTTGTCGCCTCTATATGCCACCTTCCTACTCAAACTTGTTATTCCTTGTACAGAATCAGATGCTATGGTCTGGAATTCTGCTTCTTGGATTACCCATTCTTGAATTGTTACAACTGTTTCTACCTTGTTTTTGTCAAAGACCCATCTATGATATTGTGCAAGCATTGACTATGTCATCTTTTTCTGTAGCTTTGTATATAATGAACCATTACCCAACTCTTCAGTTTGACCTGCTTCTCTCAAGTCTACTACAGCAACGTCCAGTAAATCTGCAAAATGTTCCTGGCCGTATTAGTTTAACATTGTTATTTCTCTTGGTAAAGTGCAATTTGACAACGATTGCCAACTTATTTTCGATCAAGTCTATCTTCATATGCAGTTACAGAATGATCCAAATCTCTATCACTTTAAGAGCTTCTACTGAGAAATGCGGACGAAGTTGGGAGGAGTTTATATTCTGGAGTCGCAGAAGCCTGATCAATACATGCAAAGAAGGATGCGTTTCAATCACTGTAACACTCTAAGGGTGAACCAAAACAGCTTTAGAAATTATCCATGAAAACCTTGGCAATGGTAGAGGCCTCCTCATTAGGGACTGCATATGCTTCCACCCATTTGGTGAAATAATCTCCCACCACAACAATCTTACGGTTTCCACTCTTAGATTCGGGGAATGGTCCCACAACATCCAGTGCTATACGCTACATACGATACCCTACAGTGTAAATCTGCAACGATGCACACTTACTGACCCGAGAAGGCTTATTACGAGCACACATATCACACTGTCTTATATAAACACGCATATCAATGCTCATACCAAACCAGTAGTACCCTAACCTGACTTTAACTAAAGTCCGAGTCATACCAGAATGACCCCCTAGCTTTGAATCATGGATCTCTGCTAGCAATGGTGTAACATACACCTTTGGCAATATCGATTGCCATCGTACAGCTTTTCCATCAGTAGTTTTATACAACTTGTATAGAATTCTGTTGCGCATGCTCAGCTGTGCATACAACGCCATGTCCACATCAGCTAATTACTAATTTAAATATTTTGTGACCTTTACCTTTAGTGAAATTCAGTGAAAGCTCCAGACATTTAACAGTAGAAGCACTTATTTCCAGGGCAACTATCTACACCTGCTTATGGTGTGTATGTGTCTCAACCTCTAAGATATTATAGGGCTTGTGATTCCTACACTGATTTTCAAATGAGACACAGCTTACTGGTATCAAAACTAGCGAGACAGGGATATACATCCAAAAGACTCGTGAGGACTTTCAAAAAGTTCTACAGTCGATATGATGACATTGCGGCCAAATATGACACCTCGGTCACTCAAATGATTAGTGACAGCATTCCCGGCTTTGACTTCTTACAGTGTAATATATACTGTATCACTTCATACAATATTTTGACAATTTTGGGACCAATCCTGACGGGTGTAGCATGCTAGCAGGGTACGCATACCAATTCCGGACACCTGGTACCACCACTAACTATCAGTGGTTCAGGATGGTCCTACTTAATTTGTAAATCTCAAATATCCCATGGACCAGGTAATGTATTACCTTGAATGGAAATGATTGTGTACCGTCTATTTACTGTCTGTTTTGTACTGTTTTGGTGTCTATGTTTACAACTATTGTCTTACGAATTCTGACCTACTGCCATTGGATTATGGATGGTATGATTGCGATTATTGGACCAATTTAATGTCATATTCTGAAGTTCAAATGTTTCGTAAGGGAACAAGTTGCAATTGAAACAGGCTGCGTGAGCATAAAGATCAGTTTTGTTAGATATTGCTACCCATGAAACCCCATTTTGAAAGTTTTGTTCAACTCGAAGCCATTTTCAATTGCATTTGGTAAAATGATATTTTAACCCCAGAATGGTAGCCATGGAAACAGGTGACACGATGGTGGACATTGAATTTGAGTTTGTCCACTCCAGATGCTCTTATTGTGTAAGTTTTAGAGCAATCACGCTCTTTTTGATAGGCTTTCGAAAATCATTATTCCGCCAAAAAACAGTTGCCATGGAAACAGGCCGGTAGAGCATAATATCGCTTTTGTTTATTTTAACCAGTTATCAAACGTTTATAAGTATTTTGTTGCATTCTAACCCATTTTCAATGAAATTAGCCAAAATGGATATTTTAAACGCCAAAATGGCTGCTATGGAAACATGGGGCATGAAAACGGATATCATTTTGTTCTTTTCGATCAAAAATACCTCTATGCTGAAATTTCATTGAAATAGGACCTATTATTAATTTGCATAATGATAATTTAATGATTTAATTATTATTAAATATACACTTTGTTTTATTCACTTCTTTTCATTATACAGGTTTTCCTACAATTCAGCCAGAACGTAGTGAGTATCCTTTAGTTAACCACATCTTTCTGTAATAATATGCACTTACATAAAACGTTCATTACATTATGATGACGTTATTTCTGACCCTCAAGCGTGATGATTGAGTTATCCTAAGCGCTAATCTTTATCTTGAAATGATTAATTGCTTGGTGTATTGTATAACATTTGGTTCCAACGTGTGTCGTTTATAATGTATGGTTCTTAAAATATTAGCAGCTACCGTTTCTTACGCAACTAACTATCATACCACATATGTACATAATACCCAAGGTGTTTCATGTGAAGTGACATGACGTTCCGGATAATTTTGATAACTCTATCAGATCCTTCCTTTTGTAACACACAAATGGTACAGACAACGTTAAAGCTCCATATCCAAGCTTTTCCTTTTGACTCCTTGTCCTCTGTCCTTGTCGTGTTTATACAAAAGCGTTTCTCCTCAATTATGAAAATGATTAATTGGTTTCTTTTTTCGAGACAAATCTAGGTACATATTTAATCTTAGGAGATAAAATCATCTACTAACACGACAGGGTTTTCAGTCATTCTAATGTTTGGTCAAGATTCCATGTCTCTGCTTATATAGTACGTCATTGCACTTGAGACACAGCGACCTAACGGCCGATATAGCTCCGCTGTGTTTATGTATACAATAACTATTTGACACATGTATTGATGAAGAAGTAGGAAATCTGTGATAGCTCATTTCACTGGCCATAAAAAGTGGCTAAAATAGCTGCAAAAATACACAATTGAAGATTTCATCATAATTTGAATATATCACATTGGATCACCCTAAAAACATGTCAACCAAAGCTATCTGACGAGTAGTTTTATGAGAAGCGAATTTTCTGACCAAAAATTGCACAAATTGCCCCCAAAATAAAAAATGCAAAAAATGCAATTTCAATTTCAATTGAACATATTAAAATAATCGCTTGGAACCTGTATACCGAAACTTTAAGACATGCAATTTTGGGACACAAATTTTCTGACCAAAAATGGTAAAAATTGCCCAAAAACACAAAATTGCAGATTTCATCATAATTACAATGTATCACATTCAGTTTATCTGTAGGAACCTGCATTATGTGACCAGTTATATGACCAGTAATTTTTGGAGAAACATTTTTTGACCAATAATGGCAAAAATTTCTCTGAGATACAAAATGGTAGATTTCATTATAATTTAAACATATCACATTACTCTCATCCCTATAAACCTGTACATCAAATATCAAAGCTCTCAGACAAGGGGAGTTGATGAAACAAATTTTTGACCCAAATGACATAAATTGCCTTAAAAATACACATTTGCATATTTCTGCCCAATTTGAACAAATCTGAAAAAGATCATCCCTAGGGACCTATGTACAAAATATCAAAACTATCTGACCTGCAGGTATGAAGAAGAAAATGTTTACAATTTTTACAAAATAAACAAATCTAAGTGAAGTCACCCTAAGTAAACTGCATATCAAATTTCAAAGCAATCGGATATGCGGTTTCAGAGAAGATTATTTTACCAAAACAGCATAATATGCCTTCAAAATACAAATATACAAATTTCACCACGATTTAAATGAACTTAAGTGAGGTCACCCAAGTGATCTGTATATTAAATATCAAAGCAACCAGACAATAAGCGGTTTCAGGGAGAGGCAATTGTTGATGGATGACGGACGACGGGCGGACGGCGGACGGACGACGACGACGGACGACGACGGAAAATCAGCCTATTTGATAAGCTCTGCATCGCTGACAGCAGAGCTAATAAAAAAACCCTGCAAGCACTTAGACACACATCCATTTTGTCGGTGTAGGAGACAAGAGGATTTATACTAATTACTTTGATCAACTGCACAATTTATAGTCTTGTATCGAGGTACGTTTCTAGTTGTTCGATCTTTCTATTAATGATTGCAACCTTTCACTTAAAAATGAACCTATGTAATCAATAGTTCTTAACTAATCTTTATTTTTTATACCTTTTACAGTGGATATTATGATGAGTAAGTAAATATTTACATTTTTTAGTTTATCTTATCGTAGATTGTTCACCAAAATATTAGGAAAGTCAATTATATGCGATAGTTCTTTTTGAAACATTTCCGTTTTTTTCTTTTAATTTAGTTCAGTAATAAAAAATAACGTAACGGTATAAACTGATGTACTGACGCTTAAATGTTCGTTCTATACAGATATGATGCAGATGACGATGAAAAAAGGTAAAACAACGTCTACAACGAACTATCTATCAATGTGCTATTTTCTTTCAATGTTTTGTTTCTTTAATTGCCATTTATTTCTTCAGTACTTTTAACTTGCTGTTGTGACATATCAGAAAATAATAGCAAAGATTCAATTCAATTCAATTCAATTCAATTCAATTCAATTCAATTCAATTCAATTCAATTACTTTATTATCCACAATCAATGTAGAAATTTGCCTTCAGGCTCATCATATACAAATTAAAATAATACAACTAGCAAGAGCATTCTATAAAAAGGGACGCTCTTCCACATTAAAATGCTTAAAGGCGGAGCCTCCTTTAAAAGGACGCGAAACTATGGCGGCGTTCACTGTGTAAGTGGGCATCAAACAGGCAACACGCGGGCACATGCTCCGGAAAATGTCACTTTTTAGTTTCCCCGGCCGCAAAAACGCAGACAGACTGCCAAGCGGTCAGCGCGAAGCTGCTGCCGATCGAACTCTGTGGTTATATTCAAAGTCTAACGCGACGAAAGACATCTTTTTTAGGAAATTCGAACGTTTGTGGTGGGGAATCATGACCGCTGGCGATTTGAACCGACAATCAATCAAACGCTTGTATAAACTATGTCTGCAGAATTAGCAAAATGTGACAAAAGGTTGAGATCAGTTTGTGTAATTAATGTTATAGAAATCAAACATCGTACTGGCCAAGTGTTTGACTGGGAGGAGAACTCCACCAGTGCGAGAACCTGGGATTGAAAAGTGCGGCTTTAAAAGCACACACAAGGTAGCGACATAGATACAAAAATTGAAACACAGACGGAAACAACTAAGGACCAACTGGAGGTTTAAAGCAACTATATCGAGTTGGAGTTTAAAATTGAAACTGCTGATGGAAGAAATGATTTGTTGAAGCGGTTTTTCGTTACACGAGGAACCCTAAAACGTCTCTCTGACGGGAGCTTCTGGATGTAACCATAAAGAGGGTGATCAGAATCATGACAATGTTGTGCGCTTTCCTTTTCACTGCCAGTAGAGATTTACAAGAGAATTTTGACGACAGCCAATAATTTTTTCTGCCTTCCTCACAATACGAGAAGGCTTACTTCTGTTTCTGACAGTCAAATTACCATACCACAAATGATATTATAGGTTAAAACACTCTCGATGAGGGATCTGTACACCATTTGTAAGATATTTTGACTCACATTGAATGATGAGCTTCCTGCGAAGGTATAATCTTTGTTGGGACTTTTTCGCTATATAGTCAGTATTTTCATCAAATGTGAGTTTTTGATCTAGAAATGAACCTAAGTATTTGAAACATGAAACGACGTCAACAGATTCATCATTGATTGTGACAGGAGTAAAATCCGAGCAAACTTTACGACTAATTACAAGCTATTTTGTTTTACCAATATTCATATCTAAATAGCTATCTATGCACCAGTTCTTTAAAATTTCAACATTATTGAAATATTCAGAAAGACAATCTTCCTTTTTAAGTAGCCCAAAAAGAGCCGTGTCATCAGCAAATGTAAACAAACAAGATATTGCAGTATTGCACCTCATGTGATCTGTGTAAATAGAAAATAGAGTAGGTGAAAACACGCAACCTTGTGGAGCACCAACATTCAATACAATTTCCTCTGACATGTAGCCATTTACACGTACCCGTTGCGGTCTTTCTCTAAGAAAATCACTGATCCAGAGAATTATGTCGGCATTGACATTCGTATTGATAAGACGTCTAAGGAGAACATATGGTTCAATGGTGTTGAAAGCGCTTTAAAAAGAATACGAATGTATGCATTTGCGGATTCTAAATGCTGAGAAAGTAAATTAAATAGAGTGATAGATGCGTCTTCAACCCCTCTATGAGCTTTGTACGCAAACTGAAACGGATCTAACTTATCAGCCACATTACAAAGCAAATGCTTCCGCACAATACCTTCCATACACTTACTCAGAATTGCTGTTAAGGATGATAAATACCTTTTAGACACTTTCAGATTTTTATTTTTTTATCAATTTAACACGTCCCAAAACCCAATAAAGTATATATTTAATGAAAGCCCCGATACATAGAAATCCGACCGAGTACAGTATACGGTCATTATTTGCATAAGAGTCACGTGACAAGCGTTTTGCTGAACCTTCCAAAAACCGGTTTTTCCTGCCTTAAGCGAACACGCTGCAAGATTTCCGGTTGAAAGTTCTTCATTGACATGCCTTGACAATATCCTTTAAAACTCTGTCTGCGATTTTTTCTCGGAGGCTCCATTCAAATTATACGGCGTGATAATTAAAATTCCTTGAAAAGCACCTTCGTCCAACACCTTTAAGAGCGCATTAAAAAAAACAAAGGCAGATAAAGGAAATCCCAGCCACAGATTTTGAGTTTCATTATGTTTTCAAAAGACAGTGTGAATTCCAAGCGGCTAGTGTTTGTGAGCGCGAATTGACGAGGTGCCAAAGAAGGCTACCTCATTCACACATTGAATTCGAGAAAAACGCAAAAAAACTGTTTTTTTACTTCGTAGCCACGGCGTTTGATAATTAAACGTGCATTAACCTAAACGCGGTCATATTTGTTACCAAGTGATAATGTCGCCGGGAATGACAGTTGTTAAAGAAAATGTCCGAGGAAAATAAAATAAATCGCGGTAAACTGCCGATTTTCGGAGCCTTCATTTCGGCACGTCGCTACAGCAAATGGCTTCAGTGGGCGAAAACGATGACGTCAGCAGTCATTACTGATATCGGGCGTGTCCTAAATTCATATGTAAATAAGCTTGCCTGCGTTCCCTACATAAACACAACGTGACGTAGACTCGATACTATCGGACTAATTGTTTATTGTTCACAAGTTGTGAGAAGTGATCTAATAAATGACGAAAACTTGAGACGTCAAGCACCGCAAAGCGGCGAGTTCAACCTCCTACCACAACCATATTAAACTATGGGTATTTTCAAGATATAAGCTTACTAGCTCTGCATGGAAGGGCTGTGTGTTACCGGCGTTATTCGGCCTCCCGCCACAATTAGGGTTTCCATAGGAAGTTTGGTGGGTACCGACTGATGTTTCCGTATTTGAGTAGCACAGCTACTTTATCATGCCTTCAACAAACAGCTCATTATTAATCACCATTAACATGTATATTTAAATTATGTAGCGATAACTGTCCATGCCACACGACCGAACGTTTTAGCCATGTAATTTCTAGGCTGTAGACTGGCCAAAAATTTGTCTCACTTGAGAAGTCATTTATTCATGCATGTAAATCTCTACGCACCTTCGCATCAAAGGAAAGCTTGTGACCCACTTTTTTGAAGGATCACATCAAAGAACCACTTTGTAGCAAACAGTCGTTGCCGTTAAAAAAAAAAAAGAGTTAGTAATTACTCTCCGTTTTTCTGGCTTTGTGTGTTCTGAGCCAGACAGCGATCACTGACCGTGGCCTTGTCTGGAGCGGCATGATGAAAACCATTTTACTGTATGGCTCGCGTAAACTTATTTATGTCTGTTTTTTTTCGCTCGTAAAATGTATTCTCCGACATTTCACATTTGGTCAAACAACAATTTGATCGTGGGTCTCGAGAGTAACGAATGCAACTTGTGCTGAAAGTTTATTGCGAGTCCGAGACCACGGGGATATTAACAGAATGCGTTATTCTTAAAAACCCACAACGTTAATTTTTGTATAAATGATGAAATACGGGTCGTGTACTTCGGTTCAACAATGAAATATCGCCTTCTTTGATATGTTGAAAACAGAAATGGCATCGTCCGTTCGTGATTGCTGCCCGTTGCGTTGAGGTACGGAGAGCAGTGGATAGGCCAGCAGCACTTCTCAGCGTGGTTGAGTTCATCTACGCGATAAACCAGATTCCAAACCAAAGCAAGGCCACTCGAACGTAATGTAGAAAAGTAGACGTGCGTTACCCGGCAACGTTTCCTGATCGGTCGAGGAGAGGTCGGCGTATTTTCTCGCACAATTTCGGGGGAATACAAGTTCGTGGGGGATGTCGCCCGATCGACTGTCAAATTGCATGCCTTCGCAACCATTTCCAAAGTAAAACGACACTGAAACCTTGGTGAGGTACTTAGTAATCTTTATTTACTGTGATTACGTTCAGATGCACTGTGGACGGTACATAATTAGAATACCCGCGAGTTTGACCGATGTCTAAAACACAATCACTGCATCAAAAAAAAAAAGATGTTTCGTTTTTTTTTTTCGGTCCAATTGGTTCGGAGCAGGAACAATTTAGGATGTCGGACTTTATCAATTATGCAAAATATAATCAGAAACGGACATAATAATTTGATATTCGGCATCATAGGTGGGATTTTGGGTTTTGTGCTTCATCAAACATTACTGTACGGTTTATTGTTGACATGCGGGGGTAATCCTGATTTTTGGAGAAGCTCAACAACGTCACTATGTAAATTACGCAACGTTGTGTCAGTCAAGATGGATTATGCAAATAGAGATGCAAATGTGTACACGATGTTTATAAAAGCTCACCGATTTGACATGGGATAGCCACGTGCATTTGTTCTGATTTTTAAAAATCGTGAATTACACGGAAACCATTACTTATCTTGAACTAGCGACACATCTCAATTATAGGCCTGACTTTAAGACGTATTCTCAGAAAATTTTAAAATTCGACAGAAAAATGACCGATTTCATCTTTATCATCCTTAAGGCAATGGGTCGATAGTCATTCAGCTGCTTTGGGTTGGGCTTCTTTGGAACTGGAATAATTGTGGATGTCTTCCGTGTACAGGGACAACATGAAGATTTAATAACATCTGGAAAATGTAGAGAGAAAAATGAGACCGAGTTGTCTAGCACAATTTTTCAAAACCCTTCCTGTAATTTTATCGGGACCTGCTGCTTTGTTACTGATAGAACATGTCCAAGTACACCAGAACATGTCCAAGTACACTAATTATAAGACATAAATTTGAGAGAGGTCATCGAGCCCAGAGGGTTTTAAGTCACTTTAAAGCACAATAAACATTATTCGAGGGCCTCGGCACCGAGAGGGTAATGGACTAGAATTTTTACTAATAAGTAAATGAATGTGTCACTCACAAAAATCCCTGAAAAAACATATGCAGTAGTACGTAGTAGTATGTGTTTTCTGAAAAAGCTTTTATGATGTACATTGCTGTTAAAAAAAACAAAAAAATATTCATATTGTCATAACGAATATAAATCTGACGTGGTTAACACTAATCGCTCTATATACCACCAGAATGACTTTTCTTATCCCTGTAGTTTTTAAGATACACTAAAATAGGATAGGGTCATCCAAAGTCTTAAAAACAGTTTGAAAAAAGTTGGCATGATGCAATTTATGAGACACAGGATATAACGCTGTTAGTAGCCTACTCACACCAAAAATGAACATGTTAACACTTCTCGTTACTCATTTAAAAGCATATTTGTGAAATCAAGGTCAAAGTTAATCTTTATCACATGCCATTTTGTCAAAGAAATTGCTCCAATACGTATGCCTCAGTTGCAAAAATCAGACCTACTACTCTATTGGCTGGACCAGAAGAGAATACATGCATAATTATTGAGGCACAGGATCTTGCACATTAAGGTCCCTCATCCTATTAAATATGAAGGGTATAGCACTTGTAGTTACTGATTTATATGGATATATATTAATGAAGTCCAAAGTCGTTCATGTCAAGTGACCTTTTGTCAAAAAACTGTGTTCCCACAATAATCCATGTACATCAAAAAGCAGACATCTAGCTCTATTTACAGCTCAGAATTAAATAATTTCATAAAATTATAAGGTACAAAGAAGTTGCAGGTCACGCGACATTCTGTCAAAATTTTCCTTGCATGCAAATAATTGTATACCAGAAGACCGACCTCTAGGTTTATTAGCAAGCCCGCAATTAGGTATATGCATAATTAATGAGATACAAACAATGGCTGGGCATGAGAAATTTTGTCAAATTTGTTTCACTGTACACCACCCCTTGCGGACTCTTAGATATGCTAAAATAAGATAAGGCCAGACATATATAGCTGCAGGTGTATAGGGCTAGTCGAAGGTCATTGAGACTGTGAAAAATGAAACCTTAAGAATCTTCTTCTCAAAGTCAACATGTCTTGTGACCATTAAATTTAGCATGAAGGAGCCTTGCCATATGATCTTCAAATAATGTACAGAAGTTTGATGATTGATAAAGTTGTATTCAAATGAGATTGATTTCAAATTTCCTTCAAACATCGCAGCTTAGTAATGCGACCATTCATCAAGGTAACAATATGAAACAAATATCGTCAATGATTTTATCAATGTGCCAAATTGCAGCTCATTTGGCGTCACTGTCTTCAGATAGAGCTATGATACATAAAAGTAGGTCAAACGTCATTCAGGTCATATAATGATTGTGTAAATAGTTTTTGTCCATCATTGACTCATATGAGCCAGGACTGAGTCCTTTAAATTCTGTATTTCGTGAGATACGTCGATTTTGCATAATTTATTAGCTATGGAAAAAGGTAAATCCCTTAAAATTCGTCATCTCAAAAACGACAAGCGTAATAACCCTGGAATTCTGCATATGCCATCATAGCACTATGGCCTAAAAACCTATTGACAGTTATTTAATTGGTAAACGTCTATGCAAATTAGGTAGAATACAACATTTGAAATTAAGATAGCAGTCATGTCATGTGACCAATGAAAAAATGACAGACCAGAAGCACGAGGACTCAAAAGACTCTATTAGCCCTGCTAGTTTGAAATGGTTGCACAAAACTGTTTCTGAGATCTATGTCACACATGAGGAAGAAGGAGAACGTACTTTTATTGTTGTTTAAGAAGAAGGCTTAGCTCCAGTAAAAACAATAGGGGCCTAGCCGATAGTCTTGGGCACCCATAACATTGATCAACCAGCATCACAATAGAATTGTCGATTTTTGTGTACCGTCACAAATCGTTTCATCGACCAATAATTTTATGTAATATTGCGGGAAAAGACAGATGATGTGATGGTAGGGATACAAACTAACGTTATTGGTTACATGAAGGATTGGTGTACTCGAGTTAGGCTCGAGGAAATCTTTGCGATATCAAATGGTTATAATTTCAGTTGTGAATACATAGTGCATTCTGTCCTCCTGGTTTCTTAAATCTAGAGGCAGACATAGACTGTATCGTTATTTTCCTTAGTGCCCACGTTTTTCACTTTTGCTAAGAAGTCCATTCATTGTGGCAAAACACCAACCAAAATACAAAAACAAGAAATTAGTATTTTTAAACGATGGTATAATAATGAAACAATATATGTACCACCTCTTCGACGATCCCCAAGTTGCTGTTGGGCTATAAATACTCATTATATGGGAGTTTTTTGTTCAATTACACTTAATGTGATGAAGGACCTCTTAATTTTTCTAAATGCCCCTCTAAAATCTAATAACTAACAAATTATGTTCGTTCCACAAAATATATATCTGAAAAGCTGCACATTATCAATGCTGACAAATCTACGCTGTTAAACAAAAGCTCCTAGTTGGTTTCATAATGTCGCCACCGAAACTTACATTTTTTATCGAATTTCAACACCATCTACAGAGAATATATATATATATATATATATATATATATATATATATATATATATATGTATATATATATATATATATAATATATAATATATATATATATATATAATATATATATATATATATATATATGTATATGTATATATACATTTCATTCTATTATGTACTTCACAGCTTATCCGACAATTGAGCCAGAACTAAGTGAGTATCCTTTAAATAGTATAGTCACATACTTTTCGTAATAATGTGCTATTACTTAAGCTATTCATTGTTTAAGGTTGCAGATATTTCTAGCTCTCAAGTACAATGGCACAATATTGAGACTGTGAACTATTGAACCTGCTCTACAAGATATCGTAAATGATTCATCGCCTCCTGAGTGTTATTGACATGCAACGCGGGTCGTTTATCTTGTACATTCTTAAATAAGCTGCCGTTTTGTTTATTCAACTATTTATCATAACACAGATGCACATAATACCCTATCTGTTTCAAGCTAATTTTATCGTTTGGTGATCAACTTGTACCATGACATTTTGTTTGTGCAATTGATTAATGGATTTATCATTCATTGCTTTGAACCCTTTCGATAATTAGACAATCCTATCAAATCCCACCTGTTGTAACATGCAGATGGTAAAGACAACATTGGTGCTGCATGTCTAAGCTTGCTTTTTATGCGTATCCTCCTTCGTTGTCCTGTTGATATAAAATTGTTTCCCATCAACTCGGAAAAAGGATTGATTCGTTTTGTTTCGAGACAAATCTAGGCACTATTCTAATACCAGGAGATAAAATCGTCTACTGACACGAGAGTTTTTTCGAGTACCGCAACTTTCGGTCAAGATTCCATGCCTCTGCGTTTACAGTGTCTTTACTATAGAGATAAAACCTCTGCCAGCACTAAGACACATATCTTTATTGTCAGTGTACAAAAAAGATGATTTATTGTATTTACTCCAATCAACTGCACCAATTATAAACTTCTATCGAGGTTAGTCTCTTATTGTTCGAGCTTTCTATTAATGATTGCCACCTTTCTCTTAATAATGAACCTATGTAATCAATAGTTTTTAACTGATCTTCATTTTATAATTTTTACAGTGGATTTAATATTGAGTAAGTAAATATTTTCATTTCTTTTAAGAGTTTATCTCATCGTTAATTATTCGCAAAAATATTTAATTCACCCAGGAAAAGAAATGTTGTGGCAATCGTTCTTATTTTGAACAATCATACATTCTCTTAAGTTAAGATTACTTGGCAAAATTTACGTATGTCATTAGCGAGGTATTGACGTTTAAATGTTCGTTTTTATACAGATCTGATGCAGATGACGATGAAAAAAGGTAATAACACCCTAACGTAGAACTATTTATTAATTTGCTTTTTCATCCTTTTGTTTCTTCTTTGCCAAATGTCAGTAGCTTAGTACTTTTAATTTGTCATTGTGACATTCTAGAAAATATCAATGATACTGGAAAAATATCAATTACGTGCAAAAGACAATTGTCAGAGGTCATCAGGCCTAAGGGCTTACAAGTCACTTCAAGGAAAATTAAACATTATTAGATGGTATCAAGACGCAGACAGCATAGTGAACTAGAATTAGTGGCAATAAATAAAGTAAATCAATATCTCTTTCACAAAAACCTGTGAAAAGAATATATGCGGCATGGTGTTTTCTGAAAAACTTTATGTATTTTTGGTTTATATGGCATTATCATACATGCTATGCCTGTATTGCCATTTTCCTATTGTTTAGAACGGTATTGATATGAACATGTGTTTTAACATGTGAAAATACGAATTATATTAATACTGTAACTGTACTATATACACCTTAGCGTACGCGTGACCTTCCTTGGTATGTTTTATGTACATGTTTAAACAGCTGAGCGAATAACACACACGACACTGAAACGTGAATGTGATTATGGTCAAAATTTTGCTGTTTGCAGTCAGTTCACGGGCATTACACTGTGGTACAAGTACAGTTATACCAAAAACATACACACTAACGCATTGAAAATGTATATGTTTTGCCGACCTGAACGCTGTCACCGTTCACGATGCTGAAGATTACGGTCTCGATAGAACCGCTCTACGACAAATTTCTTGTTGACGAGATTAAATATCAAGGTGGTTTATTATATCGTTACAGCCATAAATGAGCCACAAAGATCTTGCTACAGTGTAAAATAATCGCAACAGACAGATGCACATATTATATTTTCGATTTATACCTGTGAGTAAAATTCACAGGTCATGATCGTATCCGGTAGTGGCACTGGTGCTGGTTTTCGATACAATGTAAAACACTTAGGAATTCAAACTTTCGTATAGGTTGTTAAAATAAGATTTATAATTAATAATTAATATAAGTTTTATTTAGGCCAGCCAGTAACGAAAACATACGAGCAGATAATGTAAATACCAGGTCCTTTAAAATGTTTTATTCTATTAGCAACAAAATTATAAACGAGTTACGACTTACTTAAGCTTACAGTATATTTACTTCACGTTCTCCCTAATCAACTCACAAAAAATCCGTTCCTAAGATGGTTTGGCATATTTAACGTCTGGGGACATGTATAAATCTTCGAGATAAACTGGCCTTATCCGTATTATGTCCAATGTGCACTCATAGATGTTGCAGTGCTGGTTGCTCTATGCTCTCAGCTTATCATACTCGATCGAAAACGAACGCTGGCGCGGCGCCAATGTTTTGACACGATTTTGGAGGGCCTCATAGCTTTCGCGAAGGGATGAGGTTATGTTTCAAACATGAAAAGACACTCATTTTACACACTGCAGCTTATGTATTACGTTCACCGCAATTTTAAACTACAAATAAATCTTCTTGAAATTGTTAAAACCTGTGTCGACATCTTAATATTGTTCACTTTAAAATTGAGCAATAAACTCTCCCTGTAAGTGGAATGGGCAAAGAGCGGAATAATATAAAAAAGTGATACGGTTGTCATCACTCCTTAGCAAACAACTTTTCATGAGTGCAGCCCGAAACAAGCAAGGTTGATTTCAGTCTTTTTAGTGGCTACGGTTTAAAACATTCAGCCGTGGGCTAGAGCGTAGCTTAACGTCTTAAATACGTAATTAGTCTAAATACTTAACTGGTAGTTATGGTATCAAACGATTGTCTTTAAATAGTATCAAGTGACATGCTTTTCATAAACGCACACATGAATACAATCAAGACTGTATCTGTTTCCAGCTACACTACTCTTTGGACCTGTTTAGCACGATTGGACATTGTAGGCATGACGAGGGAAGTCTGCCGCCATATTCGAACAGGCAGTCGGTTAAATGTGACCCGAAGATCCCACAATTATACACTGATAAATCTGTTAGAATATATCAACAGTATTGATAGCATGGTTCAAAACCGATTTCTTTAATGTCTATTGGAAGATAAAATCTTGTATTAATGCACTTATGGATACTAGTAGTATCCAATGGAATCCCAGGGCAATTCCTCGCACGGCATGTGTTAAAAGACTTGCAAAGGACGTCAATTAGACTCAAATTATAATATGTTACGAGGAAAGGTCAATTTACTTCAGTTAAATGTTGTTAAATACCACAAATATAGCTGTGTACAGAAACGTAGTCTCATAACATTGATGCAATATATGCTATCTCTATATCTTTCTGTATCTTCAGACCAACAGTTTCTCAGTGATATGCAAGAAAGAGAAGCTCGAACATTTGAATATGTCTTTAAGTTGATAAGTAAGAAACTTTTCCTTTTTCGTTACATGTGGCCGTAATATTTACAACATTGACTGTTGTTGACTGTTGTTAACAAAACAAGATGGCAATTTACTACTCTTACTCTTCCTCCTCCCCTCCTCTCCTCCCACTGCTGCTGCTGCTACTGCTACAATACTACTACTACTACTACTACTACTACTACACTACTACTACTACTACTACTACTACTACTACTACTACTACTACTACTACTACTACTACAATTAGCAGTCATTGCCGTCAATCTACTTGTTTATACAATGCAAGATCCGAGGTACATGAATATTCCACATTGATTAAGGGTCATTAGCATAGAATTTTAATACCGAAACAATGCTCATTAATGTAATCTGCATATTTGAATATCATTATACCTCGCATCTTGCACTAATAGTACTGTTATGTTAATCTTGTTATCATTTACGTTGTTGTTGTTTTTATGCTGTTGACGCTTCCTCCTTTTATGTTGTAATGCTTACACATTTAAACCAACTAATCACTTTGATCTTGCCATGACTCAAAATCTTTTATGCTGTTTTCAGAACATACAGACGAAGAGAGAGCCAAAGCTGAAGAGAGTAAGTCACACGCACGCACATGCGCACACACAGACACTCATACACTCATATATATATATATATATATATATATATATATATATATATATATATATATATAATATATATATATAAATATATAATGGTAACCATGGTAACTGTAGCGCAAAATAGACTAGACAATTCAGACTAACCTTAAGGTCAAATAAGAAAATTTCTTGAAAAGTCTCTGTATTGCTACCACAGATCAATCAAACATCCAGTATCGTCTATTTTTCTCGGACACCTGCGAAAAGCAAGCATTGCCTGAATAGTCAAATGACAAAAAAATTACATCTCTTGGTAACAGTTGACTATCCATATGCATTGGATAGGATCGCTTACATAATTTTGTAGGGCTCATCTTTACGACTGACAAAAAGTTATCTTGTTATTTCACTTATTGAGGAAAGTATCATCAAATATATTTTGATCGTTGAAGCATATTTAAATATTATTTGTAATCAATGTGTAAATTGATAATTCCTCTCTCCCTCTAACAACAAGCATTTTCTCCTTACTTATTTTAATTTCTCCTTCACTTTTAGGGCACAGACAAACATAAGGAAACAAGTAAGGTCCATTGGATTTTTTTATAATCTTTTTTAGAAAATAGTGAACAACGGTCGAAAGTATGGTATCCTACTATTTACCAGGTGCAGACAAAGAACAATGCACTTTTAAAGGGGACAAGTAATATGAACGGACTAATTTTAAGTCAGGAGGATAATTAGTTACCTGTATACTATTTGTCCTCCAAATGATTTTTTTCGACTCGCCCTCCCCCACTCTAACTTCATTTTTACCCACTCCCCAACTATTTGTGCCTCTTTCCCCTCATAATTGAAAATTTTGTAGCTCCCCTCCCCTTGTGGCGAAAAAACTTGTCAATTTTCCCTGTCGTTAAAATAATTCTCCCTTAAAAATTTTATCATTCCCCTGCAGACATGAAGCTTCCCTTCCTGTGTTGAAAAAATGTCGCTTTTCTTCTGCCCTGTAATAAAGCAAGTGACTTCCCCTCACCTCGTTTTCCCCATTCGAGGTCCCAAAACCAATTAACCGATATCTGCCCGAATAAAATTTAAAATCTGCTCTCTTCCAGCTAAAAATATGTCCCCTGCCGATGCAAAATTGAAAAGTTTCCCTGCCCTCAAAAATTGCTCCAGGAATAGCTTTTACGATTATGGATTGGTATGATTGCGATTATTTTACGATGAAAATCTATATATCAATAACAACAGAATGTATACATTGTTAAATGAATTGGTCGCCCTACATACTAAAATTACACCACAATAAAACTTGGGAACATCAAGTCTGTTCAGTACTATGAATTCGAATTTTACTCATCATGCGATCATAAAATAGTCAGACGTTTTACATTTTCTTCGAATATTCATCTTTGCACACTGATATTTATAGTTTTGTAACCACATTTTTTATGGGCGAGGACGAATGACATAAGGATTGATAAGTTAAACCTGTTTTATTGTGGCATTCTGAGACTAAGTCTAAACGTTTATTTCACAGTTAACTTATATCTACGTTAAATGATTGACAGTTTCTTTGTTTCGTTTATATCCCATTCTTATACAATTTGAATGTACGCTTGTTGTTAATAATATAAACCATGATATCTTAAATGGTCTGTCCTAAGATTTAAATTATCAAAATAGAACGACAATTATAAGCTTTTGTAATTATAAGCAAAGCGTAGATTTCCCTTCGGAAAGCGTTTGTCATAACTTGCAGAGAGTTCAAAAACCTGTAGGAAGACGGACTGATCAATTAATTGTTGCTCATAATTGACAAAATCTCTAACAGTGCCTTCAAAGATAATACCTTTATATTGGACAGCTATGTTAATGGGAACGTTGGGCTTACTACGGTATCTAAATTCGTTTTAGGCTGCATGCTTATTCCAAATTATAAATTTTGTGATTACTTTTATGACACTGGATAAATTATTTATGTAGCAACTATAGACCATCACTTTTCGTCGATGTCTTGCCTAGCTTTTAAATTTGCAGGAATGTCTCAGTTTATGCTTGAATTCCAGGCGGTTTCTATCTTATTTTCTTCCGTGTGGTTAGTTAATGCATGTGTTTTCCGCACATAATTGTATCCTTGCAGAAAGTGTCTCATTAATAATTAATTCTCTATGTTTCTGTGAACAAGTCCTCATCACTTACGGTAGAATATTGGGAGAGACATTCTTAAACTAAGCCGGTGAAAAGTTATCTTACACCAAGCGTTTTTAAATGAATCCCAGCATGTGATATATCAGAGAAGGATTGTGAAAGTTTGAGAGTCCAAATATCTGTCCTCGTGGCGTGCTCTACCTCAATAAAAACGCTCTGAATTAGTTTCAAAGTGTCACCGCCAAAACAAATACTGTTTTCGAATTCAACATCACCTAGGACCGTAGTACATTGTTGCGTTACAACAATAAATGAGATAAACAGCATGAGGAAATGAAAGATTCTTTTTGGAACGGACCAGATGCATAGTGGCAGGAAAACCGTATATCATTACTTTGTACCAGTATAAAGGTCATTATCACCACACACAGTGCGTTGTTTTAAAGAATAAGGCAAACAATACCATTATGAAAGCGGTACAACCAAATCTTTTGATCAGTGCGAACACACTGAGCTATTTGTATGTTATCCCGTATTCGATGTGTAATTCTATAAGTTCGATATAAAGGCATAGAGGCAGTCAGTAAACATTTTTAATAGTATTTGCTTTTAAATATCCGTAATTTGAGATACGGTAATAGATATCTCCATATTCAATTGAATGTATTATTATACGTTATTCTTCTATTTATGATTTCGACTGATTCGTAACAATCTCGTTCATCAGGTAAACTTCACACGGACACACTGCTCAAAGTAGAAGGTAGGTTACGACTTGTGTTTTTCTTTGAATGATATTCGTTTTTAATAATTTGTTGCTTACTATTAAATATGTATAATCCCATTTAGGTTTGACGTCATTGTAAATTAGTAATTCTTTTGCGGACCCGTTCATCTTCCAGCAAAAGGCAAGATGTTGTGTGACACCAGGAAGATCGTTACAGATTGCAAACCAGTTTTTGTAATCTGTCTTTTCTTAATCAGAATAACTTTGATTTAATGAGTAAAAAGAACCAATCACTATGAATTGTGCTATTGATAATATTCATTCACCAAATGTCATCTTGACCAATCAAACAAACAGATTTAGTGACGTTAACAAGTAAATTATTGTCTAAGGATGCTAATGAAAGCCAGTCACATGTGCGCAGTTAAATTCATTGGCGTAACGTCGTACCTCACTGTAATTAGATTAATTATGCCAATTTTAAATATACTCTTGAAGTTTCAATGCCACGACAAAATCGAAGTAGTATTCATATTATCGATGGTGTCGTTTATTTTGAAAAATAAAAAGAATCTTAAATCCACATGAGATAGAGGAAGAACTCATCAACAGCAACTGACGACCTCATTACAATATTATTTACTTGTGGCTTTAAGGGTGATATCCTCGGTTTTCACAGCTGTCGTGAATAGTTACATTTACAGACAAATGTACTGCATGTAGTTGCCTTTGGAATTCTTTCACTTGACGGAAACTCTTGTATATTGTTACTTTTCAAAAATATATATAGTGATGTAGAGGTTGACTTCTTCTGACAAATGGCGTATTTCTTCCACGAGTCATATACTCCAGGTTCGAATCCAATAAGGAATTTATGATTTTTTTATGTGGGCGAAGAAAATGTATTGTTGTTTGTCTGATGACTGGATGTTTTTTTCTTCTGTGTTGCTTTTCAAAAGAAAACACAGTTAAAAAGTCTACCTTATTTGGTCGAACTTACGTGACGGTGTAATTTAAACTTTTTAGCCTGGTAGGCCGTCGGCGGTACGGGTATCACGACTGGGTTGTCGCCCTGCTTAGCTCGAGGGTTGACGAATTGCTTATGAACAATTTTAATTGGATCCGTCGACCCCTAGCACTTTGTACACTAAAGTTTTGGTGACTCGAAATTCGCTTTGACATGCTTTCCATGTCTTTTTGAACGGATCACATTTTTGTGATTATCGTAGAAAATGGTATCAGTCATGTCAGATCTGTCTTTGTTCGTATGCGTGTAGGAAAAAAACACAGTTTTAAAAAATCTCTCATGTTCCATGTCTCAATCAGCACCAAGATTTTTCAACGTTAATCACGTTTAATGAGAATATTACGGAAACTTAGAGTAAATAGTAAGAGTACTGGGAACATGCATACCACAAATCAGGAAAATATGAAAGTACCATCTCCATAGCGGTCGATAAGTGTGCATTTCTAAAGCAACCAGCTCTAACGCATAGACATCATATTATTATTATTATTATTATATTATTATTATTATTATTATTATTATTATTATTACAAGTTTAGGGGCTATAAGTATTATATAGAAATCTAATAAACAGTTCATTGAAGCTGTGGGAATTCTGAAAAAGAGATGTCCGAATGCAGGCTCATCCTTGCAGTCGTGGGCGCGCACAAAACAAGGCACAGCGACTTTGGAGAGTCTATGCCAGTGTATTTGCTGCAAATATACCTTCACGCATGCGCTTCGTTTGCCAGTGAAGTCTGCCAATATGAGCATGCGCAATTGAGTTCACCTGCGCGTGAATGTGTAATCTGTACACTACGTCTCGTGCTATAATCTTGTCATTGAGCTTTGCAGTTGACAGAAATTGGAATTATTGCAGAGAATACTTTTCAGGACATTACAAGTGAGTCCCTAAGGTAACAAGTAGGACGTTTAGGAAATCCTTTCAGAAAGTTCACGCCGCCTGTGGCAATTTTGTGGAGTATAAGCTTGTACGTACCTGGAGTGACGGTATACAGTATTTCTACTGTACATATTGCCAGATAATATGCGATGGAATTTTGCGTTTCACGTCGTTCAATCATTCAGATGGAAATGCCGGCCTTCTCAAACTTTGAAAAAAATCAGGGTGACAGACTTTGGAATGCTAACTCTTTTATAACAATGACGTTGAAGACATTTGTATTCGAGCTCGGCAACATTTTTTGATTTGAGAACTCTCATCATGGCGGATTCACTGAAACAGTGAGTATTCAACAACTTTTTCCTATGTCCATGTAGCACTTGTGCAAAAATAAACGAGTCCACAGGCCTTTGGCGAATCAATAAATGCGTTTTTCACCAAGCTGAAAGGTTGAAAGATGCGTCCGTCACTTTGGGACGAGCTAGATAAATGCAGTCAAACCCAGCTAGGCATAGAAATTTGCCATAGTATGACTTTGTTCTGGAGACGACCGGCCGTGTGGTGGAACTTTGCAACAAAGTTTCCATATCTGAACTGACGTACTTGAATGACAGGCACAGGAAACGATGGCCAATAAAAACGCATTCTCGTTGCATTTTGATAATAATGTATCAATCTAAATGACACGGAAATTATGCCTCCTCCCAACAGAAGGGCCATGGTCTATTTTTAGCCCTGCTACAGTATGTCTCAGTGCTGAAAAGGCCATATTGTTGTCATGTTGTCATGGCGACTTTTAAAATTTGCATACAACTGTGAGAGTGCAACGGGTTGTTTATAGGTCACAAAACTTTGAGTCCCACTGTCGTCCATTACACCTGTTTCCTTGGGCATTAAAGGTGTGCAAGTATACACATCAAAAGACTAGAAAATTCACTTCATGGGCAGAACCTTGTAAAATAGCCCTTTCTTGTCTGGTTAACGAAAAAAGATACCCCTGATCTAAAATATGCATGGGCTACCAGCCAGTGTCACCGGGCTACCAACTTCAGAATATGGTTGCCCAAGTGGACTACCAGGGAAAAAAAGTTAATTTTGAGCCCTGGGCAATATTAAACATGAAACATTTAACTTGTAATATTTCCCCTTGTCTTGGCCTGCTGGGTTTAAAAAAATGTTTAAAGGTATACAGGGATCATGTTCAAATTTAGCTATTGCTACCATGGAAAGGGGAGATCTAGCTAATCATCAGAATCATAGAGTTTATGGGGTCACGCCAGGTCACACAAAAAATAATGCACCACTACATGGCCATAATTTTACTTTAGTTAAACAATCAGAAATATATAATTTGTCTTCATTATTCTTCCTGGAATGAGGCAAAGAAATCAAAATAAATTATTATAAAATGAACATTATTATACGTCGTTAATTATAAATCCATAAAATAAATAAGTACCAGTGAATTATGTTTTAAATAAAAAATGTGCGCTCCTGTAACTGCTTGTGATAAATATAATGGTACATTGGGTGATAAGGATGATTGGGTTCGGATACCAGTATAATTAATGTCAGGACATAACATTAATTTGAAGGCATAGACTTAATTCGATAAATGCAGAATAAGTTAGTAATATACTATATAACACTTATTTGGGATGACTGCATGAAACACAATTAAAAATGCTTGAAAAATTATTTCTGGTCTATGTAAAATTAATTCTAACACACTATTAAAATTAACGGAAAACATAATTTTGACCAAAATGGCCCCAATATACATTATCTTTATTATTCTTTCTAGAATGAAGGCAAAGAAATTACAATTATTATTATTATAGAACAAATGTTAAAAGTTGTTACTTAGAAATCCATAAAATAAATAAAAAACTGTGAATTATGTTTTAATATAGACCCTCTCGAGGTTCTATGGTTTTAAATAAAAAAGCTGTGGTTACCGAAATGGTTACTATGGCAACATAAAACAAAAATGAACATGGAGTTCATGCTGTTATAAATACACTTAGGAGAGCATTTGCATAGTAACTGGGATTACTTTTAATGGACTTAGGAAAAAAATTGAAATTTTAAAATGCAAATAGGTTACTATGGAAACACAGGGCAGTAAAAATGGATATCATATTTTGTCTTTCTAACCCGAAATAACCCTTTGGTATAATATTTCTGTTGATTACTGGATTTTTACACTGGATATTTGGTCTTTCTAACCCAAAATATCCCTTTGATATAACACATTCTGTTGATTCCTGGATTTTAGATGGAATCTTTGAAAAACTGGTAATTTTTACTCCTGAATGGTTGCCATGGAAACATCTCACATTAAAATGAGTGTGATTTTTTTGGTGTGCTAACCAGAAAAACCCTTATTATCAATTTTTACATCAATCAATAGTTCTTTAATAGGAATTAGGGAAAAAGTAACATTTTCAATCCCAGAATAGTTACCGTGGCAACTCAAAACATTAAAATAAGTCTAGTTTTTGTGTTTTCTGACCCGAACTCCCCCCGCTAGCTAATTTTCATATCAATCAAAGTAACATTTCATTGGATATTAGAAAAACTGAAATTTTCAACCCCTAAAATGGTTACCATGGGAACATGGGCAGTGAAATCGATATCATATTTGGTCTTTTCGACCCAAAATACCCTTATGGTGGAATTTTCACAGAAATTGAACCTATTATTATTCGCGTTATTTTTTCTATATAATACTTATATTAATTATTATTATTATATGTGTACCACATATTACCAATCTGTTGGCAGCGAAAAAATGTTGGTATTTTCACACCCAAAGTTTATGGCCCTCTTTTTGTGCATTTTCTAAAAAAATTGTGACTTTTCCAAGCTTTGGATTGGGCTAATCATCACTGCCAGATAAGATAAATTTCCGAAATGATTATGATCCTCTAATAACTAGCAGCTTTGACAAACATTTTCTCTTCATCCTTATATCGAAGGATGTAATGCTTATCCTACAGATCTTTGTGCCGCTATTAACTTCAATATCGCACAGATCGTTGACCTCAAAATAAGGACTAGTCAGATCTTGACCGTAGGTATTCGAATGTAAAGAAAATTCTATTTTCTATCGTAATAAGACATAGTAGAAGTGATCATTTTGACAAACAGCCGAACACGTCAACCCCTTTCTCTAACCTTAAATCCTTGCATATCGTTTATGAGCGGGCCAATTCACTCAACACCGTATAGGAAGAAAACAGGAAAGAATAGCGCCAATGTCGGTGAAGCATACCTACCTGTCATTGAAGGTACAATTATGGCGTCAGCATACCCACGATTTACAAAAGGTGATCTGACATAATGTGAGAGCCAGCCCCAATCGAAAAACCTTAGTCATGCCTATTGTCCAGGCACAACCTAACTCCAACATTCAAGCACCAGGCGATGAGGCGTGGCCCGAGCACAATTGATTAGCCACAGTACTACTGCAGAGTCATCATTTGACTGAAAGTGAACTGGAACTATTTTCAACTTGACAACTTTTGGTGAAAAGTGTTGAAATTCCATGTTTGCATAGGAAATATTGTTTGATAAACCGCATTACAGTAGTTAAAGTATATCAATGCCAACGCCATTGAAAGACAAAATCGTTCCATTTAGCTGATTTTCGTCGAAGATGGAAATAAAGCGTCTGATTACCATTTGCCAATATTTTAAGGGGGGCGCTGCACCAAAAATAGCATACTCTGCTTAAAATCACTTTTTCCAAATAGTTATTTAATTTTAATGAGTTTGTGAACCAAAGATTAAAATATTGGTTGGGTTCACCTTGTAGCTTGTGATGCAGTCAAAAGTTGCGTGATGGAGAAGTGTTAATTTATGCAAATGTATGCCAATCACCCAATTTCTGGTTCTTTTTTCCTCCCTCTTTCAAAATTTCCAAAGAATTTAACTCCCCTCTGGCTGGGTCAAATTTTCTGAAATTTCATATTATGTTCTTTGAATGCTATGTAACAAAACGACTATTTTGTTCAGCAATAAAATTCGTACATTTTGAATAAGAGGCATTTTAATTTTGCTCATCATGATTTTAGTCAATCTTTTAGAGAGTCAGTCTTTAAGCCCCTACCATTTTAGAATGAGGATAGATAATGCCAAATAAAATAGTCGTTTTTTTCTACATATATTCTTCTTTCAAGTGAAATATTGCATTTTAGATAGTGTCAAGTTTTTGACTTAAATTAATTTTATCATTAATACCAAAATGAGGTTTTTCACACCAAATATACACCCACTTTATCCTTTGAGCAAACTATTGCTACTATACATATCTGTAGAGTCTCTTCTTTTTGAAAATATATGGTATAAGGGAGTTTCCTTATCATCTTTGATGAGAAAGATTACTTTGAAAAAAATGTTTTGGCAACCTGCAGCTCCACCTTAAGTGAAACTGTGTAAGACAGGTATATAATGAAAACATAATAACCCAAACAAGGGACTTTATACTCTCGGGGCAGGAGACCATTGCCCTCCTTATGTCGGGCAAATGGTCACCTACCCACGGGCACATAGTCCCATGTTTTGACTAAAATATTATATCTTTGACTGGTATCTTTGTATGATCAACATCCGCAGCAAGTGTCATCAGATTTTGTGCAGTCACCAAGGAGCTCTATCTGTAATTAAAAACATTGTTTCCCTGTTTAGCCAATTAAGGCTTCAACACTAATTACAAAAGGAAATTAAATACGTGAATTAATAATTTATGAACACGTTCTCGCTATAAACTTTTACGCTACTGGAACAACTGTACCATGTTTCATAAAATTTGACGCAGTACTTTTGGACATATATTACTCATTATTAAAGTTAGTTAATTACGCAAATTAGCAATTGCATGATATTGCTTAATGTCTTTGGACAATATTAGAGTACTCAGAGATCCACGTCTGTACCATGTTACTAAGGGATTGATTTCTGGACCATGTTTCATAAAATTTGTACTGTATTTTGGACACAGTGCATTAATTAGGAAAGTTAAATATTTAAGCTTATGAAGATTAGTGATTGACAAAATATTGCGAAACATTTCTCTTCACTATGACAACGCTGTTTCATAAAATTTCTGCAATATATCTACAAATATTTCTATTTCCTTTATTACAGAAATTCATCAAATATGCAAATTATATATACACACAAACACACACATCCACCTATCTATGTATCTATATATATATATATATATATATATATATATATATATATATATATATAGAGAGAGAGAGAGAGAGAGAGAGATTACTTCAAGTACAAAGAAATGGAATCTATTACTTAAGTTTCATGCATCTTGCAATCCTCAGATAGAGTGAACGGATTACTAGCTCGACACTCTTACATATAGGATTAGGACGAACCATTCTATTTGTAGGTGGTGTTAAATTATTATATAAATAATATATAATAATATTTGCTTTGGTGGCGACATTTTGAAACCAACTCAGAGCGTTTGTTTAACAGTGTAGATTTGTCAGCATTGATAATGTGCAGCTTTTCTGATATACAAAGATTACATCGCTTGTTCATGTTAGAGTAGCTCAATGCTTTATCAATGATTGACCATGAAATGTCAAAGTCTTGGCCCTTATTTCTTAAGTTCCATACAAATTTTGACAACTCGGTGTCGTTTTTGTATCTCTCGTTACGGAACGATTTCATGTGATTAGTGTAGCGCGTCTTGAAGGTGTTATCAGTGAGGCCGATATAAACCCTCTCTCTGTTGTCCTCCATTGATACTTTGGCCTTGTACACCACGCCTTTGACTTGACAGTTACCCTTCAAGGGGCATGCCGACTTAACCCTGCAATTACAATCAGCTGGTTGGTCCTTACGCTGTTTTGGAGATTACCCTCTTATTGTGCGATTTTATTATACTTGCCATATTCTTCATACAGCTATAACTCACTTTAATTGTATTATTGGAATGTTCTTTTAGCACGACCAAACATTTTCATTACCTGAACTAGTAACGTTTCGCCTGTCCTCTTCGGCAGGCTTTGTCAAACTGTCTGTTTGTTGTCATACCGCTAGGTGGCGTAGTGGTGATGACGTGATCGTAAATATGTTGAAGTTGATACGCCCCTCATCTCTATTCATGATGGATGCCCCCTGTCTTCTGATGTGGATAGATTCCCTGATTTGCCTGGATAGTCTGTCTGATTCTCTGTCTATTATTTGTGCGGCATTCCAGTCTATGATGTGATTATTCTGGGCGACATGGTCTGTGATTGCTGACTTGTTATATTCCTTAGAAGCTCGTCTCTGTGTGGCACGAGTAAAAGTCCTCTCACTGATCTCATCAACTTCCTTCTTATGTTCTTTTTGTCGAACTCCAAGACTTCTTCCTGTTTCCCTATGTATACTTTATTACAAGAGCAGCATGGAATCTTGTTCACACAGTCACATACTTTCTCTCGATCTGGTTTATCTTTAAGATGGATTAAGATATTGCGCAGAGTGATATGTGGTTTCATAGATGTACTTATACCATGTTGTTTATAAACCCTAGCTAATGCCTCAGACACTTTTGTCACATACGGAATCACCACCTGGCCTTTCGTCTTTTCTCTAGATTGCTGTTGGATTTAGACTTCTTTTCCACCTTCCCTACATTTCTTCTTGGACTTTGTTTATTGACCATCCGGATAACCACATCTGCTGAGAGCCATTTTTATGTGTTCTTCTTCTTTTATCCTATCTTCTTCTAAAGTGATGATGTTCTTGCTTCTATCTAGTAACGTTCTTATGACTCCTAACTTATGATGTAGGGGATGGTGGGATGCAAAATTCAGATACTGGTCCGTATGGGTTTTCTTGCGGTATACCAGTAACTTAACGCTGCCATCATCTCGTCTTACAATGAGGGTGTCAAGGAATGGAATCTGTCCTTCTACTTCGGGTTCATATGTGAATTTAATACTGCCTGTTGGATCCACTTTATTGATATGTTCAGTTAGATTATCCACTCCCCTTTCTTTATTTGTCCAAGATGTCATCTACATATCTTTTCCATAGTGAGCGCCAGTAGGCTTGTTTGTATTTAGGTAGCATTGCATCATGGGTATCTCGGCCGCCCTCTTCGGCCTTGTGGTCGTTCGACTATTAAACCACGTTTCTACCGTCCATCCGTGTTTGTCTACTTACTGGGGTGGTGGCAGCGACGAGACGAACCTCATCGCATCAAAAGCTTTCATTGGTCTCAACAGCACGTCAAATCATCCACGGGTGGACTTGCTTTGCGTATAGCGGTAGGAAGATCACCTTTTCTCAGTGACCTCAGTGTATATAGTTTCGACATAGAAACATGGCCAGCGCACGAGCGCCAAAGCAATGGTCTCTGACTAAGCATGAAACCATCACTTCCTTGAGGCTTGGCGCCAAAATCTTCAGTACATCCTTTCGTTAGACGCAAACTTCGCCACCTTCCTCGACGATGGATGCAAATGGGGTAAGAAAACTAAGACTGATGATGGAGAGAATGTACCGGAAGCAAAAAGACGCACAGCGCAGCAGAAAGTCACACACTTAGAGCTGATGTTGGGCCAAATTGCCAACTACTGTCCCGTCATTTCACGCAATACCATAATCAGAAATTCCACCTCCGTCTCAGCTATTTGGCAAGCTATCCGCCTCCACTACGGATTCCAATCTTCGGGCGCCCACTTTTTAGACTTCAATGACATTTTGTTAGAACCAGACGAACGCCCTGAAGACCTTTATCAACGGCTTGTTTCCTTCATTGAAGACAACTTACTCATCAAAGATGACGATATCACACATTTTGGTCAGCGACCAGACTTTGACGAGGAAATGACACCCACTCTAGAAAACCTCATAGTTCTCACATGGTTACGATTACTACACCCTGGCCTACCCAGATTAGTCAAGCAACGTTATGGAACCGAATTAAGGTCAAAAACACTGGCATCACTCAAACCAGAGATTTCCCAAGCCTTAGACACACTGCTGGACGAAGTGCATTCATCCTCCGACGCAAAGGTATTACGGTCAGCACAAATACGGTCAGCACAAAATCGCAAACAACGTGCCAAAACTTGCCCACTGTGTAAACAGGCTGGCAGACAGAGTTACAATCACTTTCTTAGCGCTTGTAAATACCTACCTGCTGAGGACCGGCAGTATATTACTAAAACCCGTCAAACCACATGTCTCGATGACGATTATCCTGACGATTCGCAAGATGACATGCAAGAGCATTTTGACTCCATGACTCTCACAACAGACAATCCAGTTCGCACCTGTCGTGTCAATACCAAGCAGTCGCCATTCTTTAAAGCATTTTATGGGCACCACCCAGTCAGTTTGACACTGGACTCAGGCGCTGAAACCAACATGATCAAATTGTCTGTTGCCAAGTATATCGGCGCCATGATCAAGACAAGCACTCAACGGGCCCTTCAAGCTGATGGGCAAACCCCTCTTCAGGTGAAAGGCGAGACCCACATTACAGTAACCCGTAACAACATTGACCTCACTCTTGATGCACTTGTTGTCGAAGAACTTGACGTAGATATTCTAGCTGGTATGCCATTTATGACCTCAAATGACATCTCCATTCGCCCTGCAAAACAACAAATCGTCATAAAGGGGATAGATGTCATACAGTATGGATCCTCACCATCCTACTCTACCTCATACGCTGTTCGTCGCACACATTCGTTCATGGTAAGGTCACCACCAGCTACCACCATCGTATGGCCTGGAGATTTCATTGAATTATCTTTGCCTCCGGAAATTGACAAGGACAACACATTTGCCATTGAGCCGCGCTTCAATTCAGCCAGCAACCGCCATCTTAAACTGTCACAGTCATGGCCACAACCTACCATAATTGACTCAGTTGCAGGCAAAGTACGCCTCTGCAATGAATCGACCATACCACGTGTGATTCAAAAGAATGATCATCTTTGTCAACTCAGCCATGCTACATCCCCACAGACAGCTGACACAGATACCAACATACCCCATATCACACCAGTACGTCCTTAGCTACGGATCATCACTCCTCAAACGTACAACTGGACCAAGATTCCATCTTATCGGATGAAAACAGGTCACTATTTCGAAATTTACTACATCGTTACGATGAAGTATTTGAGCCAACTTTCACTGGATACAATGGTGCAAAGGGTCCCTTTGAAGCCTCAGTCAACATGGGGCCAGTCGAGCCTCCTCAGCGCAAAGGTCGTGTTCCCCAATACGCAAGAGACAAGCTCGTAGAATTACAACAGAAGTTTGATGAACTTGAGAATGCAGGAGTTTTCCGTCGCCCAGAAGAAATAGGAGTAACAGCTGAATACTTAAATCCGTCATTCCTGGTGAAGAAGTCACAAGGGGGATTTCGACTTGTCACAGCATTTGCTGATGTTGGCAGATACAGTAAGCCTCAGCCCTCACTTATGCCTGATGTCGACTCGACTCTCCGCACTATCGCTTGCTGGAAATATATTATAACGACCGACTTAACCAGTGCATTTTATCAAATACCGCTCACAAAGTCCTCAATGAAATATTGCGGTGTCGCCACTCCGTTCGAGGCGTACGCGTTTACACCCGTTGTGCAATGGCATGCCAGGATCGGAAACTGCCTTAGAAGAACTGATGTGTCGTGTGTTAGGCGACTATATCCAACAGGGCACAGTTGCCAAGATCGCTGATGACCTATATTGTGGCGGAAACTCACCCAAGAGCTACTCCAAAACTGGGAAAGCGTCTTGAGGGAGCTTTCAAAGTGTAACCTGAAACTATCTGCCAAGAAAACTGTTATCTGTCCACGATCTACAACCATCCTTGGATGGATATGGTCAGAAGGCAAACTCACAGCAAGCCCTCACCGTGTTGCAGCCTTAGCCTCATGTCCACTACCTGAAACAGTACGTAGCCTACGGTCCTTTATTGGTGCCTTTAAGGTACTAGGTCGCGTGGTACAACACACCTCCCATCTCTTAGCACCTTTAGAATCTGCTATAGCGGGCCAACTATCTCATGAGAAGATAGAGTGGGATGACAACCTTCGTGAGAAGTTCCTCTCAGCACAACAGTCCCTCAGTCACAACAAGACAATCGTCCTCCCTCGCCCATCAGATAGACTTTGGATTGTCACTGATGGATCCACCACCAAGCATGGATTAGGCGCAACATTATATGTTACACGAGATGACAAACCATTGCTTGCTGGCTTCTTTAGTGCCAAACTTCGTAAACATCAAGTGTCATGGCTACCATGTGAAGTGGAAGCGCTATGCATTGCAGCTGCTGTCAAGCACTTCAGTCCGTTCATCATACAGTCTACCCACCGAGCTTGTGTTCTCACAGATAGTAAACCCTGTGTCCAAGCCATTGACAAGCTATGCCGTGGTGAATTTTCAGCAAGTCCACGTGTCACGTCATTCCTATCCATTGTAAGCAGATATCAAGTCACTGTTTGCCACCTTTCCGGCTCTGCCAATATTCCATCCGACTTCGCAAGCCGCAACGCGCCTACTTGCAGTGAGCCTCGTTGCCAAATATGCACATTCATACAGCGTACAGAAGATTCAGTGGTCAGATCGCTATCCGTTTCTGACATCATCAACGGCCAAGTACGACTACCCTTTGCCAGCAGAGCAGCTTGGATCAATATCCAATTAGAGTGTCCTGATCTACGCCGTGTACATGCCCACCTTAAACAGGGAACTAGACCCTCCAAGAAGATTACAAATGTCAAAGATGTTAAACGGTATCTCAGTACTACTACAATCGCAAACGATGGTCTGCTTGTAGTCAAACACCATGAACCCTTCCGTCATACATCAGAATTGATTGTTGTCCCACGTGCTGTACTTGATGGCCTTCTTGCTGCCATACACATCAAACTAGATCACCCATCAAAACACCAGCTCAAACTGGTCATGAAGCGTCATTTTTATGCGCTTGACTTGGAGAAACACATTGACCACGTATACGAATCGTGCCATATCTGTGCATCATTGAAGAAGTTGCCAGGAAATATTCTCCAACAGTCAACTGACAATGTTCCAGAATGTGTAGGCACCTCGTTCGCAGCAGATGTCCTCAAACGCAACCGCCAACTCATCTTTATACTGCGCGAAACCACCACCTCTTTCACGTCCACATGCATCATTGACGATGAGAAGCACTCAACCTTACGTGACGCCCTCGCACGTCTCACCATGGAACTACGCCCCACTAGATGGCCCTAATGCCGTTATTCGTGTCGATCCAGCACCTGGTTTCCAGGCTCTGACTTCTGATGGCACGCTACACAAACTCCGTATCGGCCTAGAACTTGGACGGACCAAAAACCAAAACAAGAACCCAGTGGCTGAGAAGGCAGTGTATGAATTGGAGGAAGAGCTTCTACGTCAAGAGCCCTCTGGTGGTCCAGTCACTCCACTCATTTTGAGCATTGCCACTGCTCGCCTAAACTCACGCATAAGGAGCAGAGGTCTTTCCGCCCGCGAAATGTGGACACAGCGCGATCAATTCACGAATGACCAGATACCACTCTCAGACCGCAACCTCATAATCCAACAGCACAACCAACGCATAGTCAACCATCCATACAGTCAAAAAGCAAAAGGACATGATGGGACATTTCGTCACGAGACTATAGAAGTCGGGGACTTGGTTTACCTCCATGGTGACCAGAATAAGTCGCAAGCAAGAAGCAGATACTTAGTTACCAGCATTGATGGAGAATGGTGCTTCATCAAAAAGTTTACAGGATCGCAACTGAGAGCGTCCTCCTACAAAGTCAAACACAGCGAATGTTATAAAGTTAAAAGCCAAGTCACCTGCCGCCCAGATACAATCTACATGGACCATTACTCAGAGGACCACCAGGTAAGTGAATATGCCATCCCTCTGAGCGCCAGCAACATGCCTTATGACAGTGCTCAGCTAGCTGTCACGAAAAGCCACCACGGGAACCACCCGCTGAGCCTCCTAACATGTGCACCGATGCTCTTAAGCCGCCAATAGAACTTACCCTACCTGCAGAACCGGATACATACACATCCCCAGAGATGGCATACCGAGAGCCTATACCGTACGATATAGCTGATGAGTCAGAACAGTGTGGCCAGGAAGAATCCATAGAAAAGCGTCACCAGGGAAGACCGCAGAGGGACCGTCGCCCTCCCAAGCATTTGGCGGACTATATCCTCTTTTAGGATACGTTTCACTTAACATTGACACTGTCTCACTTTCCGGAAACAATTTACTGGATTTGCTCATTTACTGTTGTTTTGACCTGCCCTTTTTCCCCGGACAGTTTATCGTTGTTTGTTTGTTTGTTTGTTTTCTTTTGCTGTTTGCTTGCCTATTGCTGTGTTAAAAAAAAGGAAAGAGAGAGAAAGTGGTCACGCCAGTAGGCTTGTTTGTATTTAGGTAGCATTGCATCATGGGTATCTCGGCCGCCCTCTTCGGCCTTGTTGTCGTTCGACTATTAAACCACGTTTCTACCGTCCATCCGTGTTTGTTCTACTTACTGGCGGAGGGTTTACAGTTTAATGGTTGCTGTTGCTATAGCCTGCTGTTCTTAGTGCTCCATGAACAAATTAGCAACAATTGGAGACACTGGGCTACCCATCGCTGTGCCAAATAGCTGCTGGTAAATCTGCTCCCTAAATACAAAATATGTTGTGTTGACTATAAACTTCAGAAGCTCTATGATGTCATCTACTGATAACAGCGTCCTTGATTTTAATTTAGAGTCACCTACCAGTCTCTCCTTGATTATATCCAGGGCATAATCAATGGGTGTGTTTGTAAAGAGTGATACAACATCGTGCGAATTAAATATCTCATCTTCCCCTATCGTACAGGTTTCCATCTCCTCCGCCAAGTGTTTGGAATTCTTGACATGATGGACAGTGTTGCCAACTAAGGGTTGTAAGATGTCTGCAAGTGCTCTCGATATGTTGTAACCTATGGAGCCTGTATAGTCTACAATAGGTCTGAGTGG